>NC_134362.1:177580341-177655341 GCF_048569485.1 Anomaloglossus baeobatrachus | reverse complement strand
CTCGGGTTGAATCCAACAGCTCAATTTGAAGCAAGTCTTCTAGTTTTTAGCTCTCCTAGCTGCTGCTGCTGCAGAATTGGTAGCACCTACGTGTCACTTTTCTTAAGGAACATTGAGGTTACCTTGCGACGCGTCTCCAACGTTCTGAGCGTCTCGCTTAGACTTGTGTCTTCTCCCAAAAAAGACACCCGGATTAGATTTCCTGAATGGAGACAGTTGTAAAGGAAGAGACGTCAATAGAGGGACTGGGGACGGAGCAGTTTATATATTTTTTTTCTTAGTGGAATATTAACCTCTCTCCTCACGTTCCTTTTGACTTTACCATTTCCGCAACCGAATTGAAACGTATTGATTTGCAAATGATCGTCTCATTTTCACGCGCTAACAATACATTATGGGGAGAAGAACGTTTTCCAATGATATCACAATCCTCATAATAAACGGTTTGCATTACATTTCCACTGTTAGTTAACCCCTTGTGTTTTTAGAGGTTGTCTAGTTTCGAAAACCTATTTTCCTATGTAACGTAGTTATGGACGAGGGCTTCACGTCACGCTACAGACACGGTGTCAAAGCACACAACAACAGCAGTTTCACCATGACAAACAAGGGGTGCATCGGGGACACTTTAACAACAGAGGGTCCTAGAACTAGTCAGAGAGAAGATGGACACCTTCTCCATTTGCCTGGCACTGTACCATAAACTCCTAGGCACTCCTTATACAGGTTCCTCACCTGTTGCCAAGCAGGAACCTGAAGCCCTGAGAGACTGTAATGCCTGCCTGGAACCAAAGAAATAGGGGTACTTTGCACACTACGACATCGCAGCTGCGATGTCGGTGGGGTCAAATCGAAAGTGACACACATCCGGCGTCGTTGTCGACATCGGAGTATGTGAATCCTTTTTACTGCTATTAACGAGCGCAAAAGTGTCGAAATTGTATGATCGGTGTAGTGTCGGGTATTTCGATAATGTTGCTGCTGCGACAGGTACAATGTTGTTCCTCGTTCCTGCGGCAGCACACATCGCTGTGTATGAAGCCACAGGAGCGAGGAACATCTCCTTACCTGTGTTCCGGCTGCAATGAGGAAGGAAGGAGGTGGGCGGGATGTTTACGTCCCGCTCATCTCCACCCCTCTGCTTCTATTGGCCGCCTGCCGTGTGACGTCGCTGTGACGCCGCACGACCCACCCCCTTAGGAAGGATGCAGTTCGCCGGCCAGAGCAGCAGGGCAGGTAAGTGCGTGTGAAGCTGCCGTAGCGATATTGTTCGCTACGGCAGCTATCATAAGATATCTCATCTGCGACGGGGGCCGGGACTATCGCGCTCGGTATTGCTACAATCGGCTTGCGATGTCGTAGTGTGGAAAAGTACCCCTAAGACTGGTTGTAACGGACAGGCTAGAGGAAAGCCACTCACAAAGCAGGACCCCGAGAAGCCTGAAACCCTTTAACCCCTATACAGGGATTTGGAATTACACAGGGCCCCGGAGATCACTACCTGTGGTAGGCTGCAGTCCAACGGGAATAGTAATCTGGCAGGGTCAAACATGGAAATGCAGAAAATGAACAAAATCAGGCAGGCAAGGATGTAATCAGAAAACCAGGCAGAGGTCAAATGCGGATCGGGTTACAAGGTACAAAAACGGCAGGCAGAAGGGTAGTCAGAAAACAGGCAGAATTCAAAACACAGGAATCAGAATACAGAACAGATCGGGAACTAGAAAGTCAGAACTATCTCTGGCAGTAAGCAGCAGACAGGAGGGGGAATTAGAAGGGTGTGGTGTCTTCGCATTGGCTGTAGTTGATTACTGGTGACTTTAGCTGGAAGACACATGTCACCTACAGTAAGCCAGTGGTACTGCAGGTCCCAGGGAAAGCCAGCCTAGTGGATGAGAGGAGCCTGTGCCCACTAGAGCTACAAGTACCAACTCCTCTCCTATCATCAGCACAGTCCATGATGGGAATATGACGCTGCCTGGCTTTGTCCGTGGTTTTTTTTTTCCTATAGGCGTTTTTTAAGTATTTTTTAAGCATTTTTTTTAAAAATAATGTAAAAGTTAATTAAAAAAAGGTGGCTCAGTGGTTAGTACTGTTGCTTTGCCTCACCTGGGTCCTGGGTTCAAATCACACCAAGGACAATATGTGTGTAAGCAAGCCGGGATCAGGAAACAGGAGGACACAACAGGACACAGGGAGCAGGCAGAGATAAGATCAAGATACAGGCCGAGCGTCAGGATAAGAGGAGAGTACGTATAGGATATAGGGAGCAGGAGGAGATGTGGTCAGGAGAATGTCCAAGGTCAGAAACCAGGAGGAGGTAATGACAAATTCAGGGGGCGGGCAGAGAAGAGTCAACTACACCTTGGGTCGAGAAGCCAAGATCAGATAACTATACCAAAACGGGGGTCAAGAGCACTTACTGTGGAACCAGGAAATATGACTGGCAACGATCCAGGCGAGCATGCTCCCTAATTAAGCAGAGCAATCACCCTGAATGAGGAGCATCTGGAAAAGCCCCTCCCAGCACCAGTGTAGGACCCAGTGCTGAGAAACAACCCATCCAAAGGAGCACAAGACAAACAGCAAAGCATATAAACCTGCAAAACGCTCTGCGTGATGGAACAGGCAAGTACCGGCTCTGCAGGAGAGTATGGCAGAACACAACAGACCACAAGATGCTCCGCGCATCGACACCATGACAGTGCTATAATAATAAATAATAATAATAATCTAAAAATCATTTATTACACACAGCAACACAAATGCGATGTAACAGCAAAGAAACATTCACCGACCAACAAAACAGTAAGAGATCAACTTCACCTCCTGAAATAAACCTCCAGTGATCTGATATGGAGACGGCGGTAGTTCTTACCTGAAAGAAGTCATTTCTCCAGGTCCTGAATGAGGTCACTGGATAAATAGATGGAAGATGAAAACACACAATGCCTTCAAAACACTTTTTTTTTTCGCCAGGTAAGTATACAGCTCGACTTTCAACTGTAATCAATCTAGATGTCCTCAGGAACCCGTACCAGCAAAACGCACGGAGAAAAAGGAAAGATCAAATGTTTTTTTATCTGTCGAGATTGTGTAATGGACGCGGAATTAATGCTGCTGTATACAGGAAGGAGATAAGAAGGGGACAAAGATGAATAAATAAAAAATAGTCATAAAAATAGTAACCAAATAAAGATATTTTGATTATTCCTCAGTGGTTGACATAAATTCCCCTGTTCCCCTACGAAAAAAGGTTTTGCGGTCAATTTACATTTATACATACCCTCTACTACACATTATTGGGAAACAACTCAGGATTTTGTGACATTTTGTAATACCTCTATATCTGATGCACCATAGAAACATTCTCATCTTTTATCAATATGTGTAATCCCTGGGCAAAATGTATAGTATACGTTGGGTTGGGCACAGGCCTTTTCGCAACACCATGTTTAAGGGTGTCAGTTGTACATTCCAGTTGACATTATTCTGAAACACTCAGAATCGGAGATATTTCCTAACCCAGAGATGCCATGGATAATAGCAGAAAGATGTAATGTGCCCAAGGGATGTCATGGGCACAGAACTTTAATGTGTGACAGCTGTTGTCACGGGGTATGAAATGACAGAACAGGGACCCCCTAGGCTGGTGACCCTGCGCTGTCCCTTATCTCGGAGGTAGGCTTGATGGTAGCCAGGTCTGAGCCCCCAGCTTCACCCTAACTACTGTCTGAGCCCTGATCTTACTCCCCCTCTCCCACTCCTTTGAGGTGGACCGGAAAAGACCATAACAAAACCCCACAAAAATGACAAGGACAAGGTAGAACAAAAGCTTGTACACACTGCACTTAAAACGCACAGGATAGACAATATGTGTACAGGGAACAACGAAAGGGGAAGGAAGTAATGAACAACAGGGAAAAGTCCACACCACACAAAATCACATCACAGATCACCATAAACAGGATCACCACCAAGACCAGGATCGCTGGAGATCTGCTCAAGCTATCATCGGTGCATACTGGATGAAAAACGTGTCTTAAATAGGAAGGAGGCAGCTGCACATCGAAATTAGCAACCACATCTGCTAGTTCCCGCTCACCAGTCTCCAGGAATTAACTCCTGCAGGGCTGAAGACCAGTGAACCTGAATCAACCGATGCCCAGCTCTGGCTGAAAAACTCTGAAGCCTCAGGTTGCTTGTCACACTCCGCAGTGTGAACAGAGTCTGATGCCACCATGCTAAGTGCGTACAGAGCGGAACATCACATGACAACTGTACAGTCTAGTTTTGACTGCTTTAATATTCGAGATCAGAGATAACTCAGATTCTGGTAATTTGTCTCACAGATACCATGGGCAATAGCATCTAAGAGGTTAGGCAAAGCAAGGGGGCACTTCTCTCATCCAAGTGAAGAGTGTGGGCACATAGTCTTTGTCCGTACCTCCTTCAATGGGTGTATATTCTTCTTTCAAGTTGATATTGGCCATTATAACAGCGCTACTATGGTCACCAGTATCTAAAAGGTTAGACAACCAAAAGCGTTGATGGTGTGCGTACAGGTCTTTTCTCAATACTATCTTCAGTGGATGTGTGATATATATATTCCAGTTGAAACTCCACTGCAAAGGCCAGGATTGGAGATAACTCATATTCTGGCCAAACATCTCAAAGATCCCATGGACAATAGCGTCTATGTTGTTAGAAACAGGAAGGGTACTCCTCTATCATCCAAAGGGATGTTGTAGGCAAAATGTATCTGTACACACCATATTAATAGATGTCAGCTGTACAGTATATTATACTCAACTGTATTGACTTGATGATAACTTAAATAAGGGCACAGTTCAACGTTCCTGACCAGAACATTGGGTCATCCGTCCCCTCACAGTCACAGGTGTGTCACGGGTGACAGACAGTCATGTGGTTTCTGGCCATAGAAAGTCACAGTATTTGGCTGTGCAGAATTCTCTGACTTTCCATTTTCCCTGCTGTTAGTATTCATTGGTATAGGTAGCCTTTCTGCTGGATTCAGGAGCTTGCCTTCTACCCAGCTGCTGATCATCAGTATTCCCTTGGTGCTTAACTACCCCTTCCTTCCTTGGAATGGTGCTGGTGATACTATTCAGTTAATTCAAGTCTTGGATGCAAGCAGGTGGCTTGTACTCTTCTTTGTATTGTTGCTGAAAACTTTGCTGGACATCTACCTGTGTCATCTGTAGATAAGTAGTTCATGCATTTTCCCTCTGTGTGTTCTCATTATGTTTTGTATACTGTTTAGTGGGATTGACGAAGAGCTCATCTCATACGGTCCCTATTTAGGGTCCAGCACTAGGGATACCTAGGGTCAGGTATCCGGCTCGGCGCATAGTTGTGGAACCTATCTAGGGTGGTGAGGGACCCCAGGGACCAGAACTAAGTTTGGCCAGGGGTCACCATCTTTCCTTTCCCTAGACACAGGGTTTCCCTTACCTTTTGCTGTGCGCTTGCTTTTTTCCCCGTACCTAGCATGACACTACTGTCCTCAATGACAGTCCTTAGGAATTGGGCACAGTCCCTCAGGGGCAAAGTCAATTACTGAAGGGTAATGTCCTTCATAGAGACAACAGTCCTTAATTGAGGCAATAGCCCTTCTGCTTAAACAGTTCCCATATATGATGTGTGTCTTTTATCCCAACGATGATGTTGATAACAATATTTAAGAGGTAAGATGGGGGGATTCTCTGTTACCCAAAGAGTTCAAGCTTATTTAGATTGTGGGGTGACCATGGGTTATCATTAGTGATGAGCGAGTACTAAAAAGCTCGGGTGCTCGAAGCTCGGGCCGAGCCTCCCAAGATACTCGTGTACTCGGCCCGAGCAACGAGCCCAATGTTATCCTATGGGAGACCCGAGTATTTTTGTGAAATGACCCCCCGGCAGCATGTAGAAACCCTAAAAATGTCACAAAAGTCTCAGAAGAGTGCTCAAATGACATGGCAACAGCATGGGGAAGACCCCTTGAAGCATTTATCACTCAAAAGTCACAGCTGTGAACAATTTTGTCCGCGTTTTACGCCATTTTTACGGACTCACCAGAAAACCTTCCAAAATGACACCAAAATGAATTTTCATGGCGGAAATGTTAAGGGCACATACCCAATAGTGAGATAGAGCTGGTGTATGTTACTTTTTGAGATTAATACATGAAAGATTTTACGTAAAACATTGTGTGGCACTCCGATGTCCAAAACGCACGTTTTGTGCTTTTTACTAACGATGTCGGTCATTTTTTTTTTCATTCTATCTCCCGTCGGTCGGTCTCGCTCTGTCTGTCTCTCTCTGTCTTGTCTGTCCCCCTCTGACAGTCTGTCGGTCATTCTCCCCCCTCTCTCTTACTTACCGTTCCCCGATCACTGCCGCGGCGCTGCACGGCTGTTCACACTGTTCCGGCGGCTTTTCCTCTTTTGAAAAAGCCGGCCGCTCATTAATCAATCTCGTATTCCCTGCTTTCCTGCTTTTCGGCGCCTATGATTGGTTGCAGTGAGACACGCCCCCGCGCTGAGTGACAGGTGTCACACTGCACCCAATCACAGCAGCCGGTGGGCGTGTGTATACTGTGCAGTAAAATAAATAAATAAATAATTAAAAAAAACGGCGTGCGGTCCCCCCCAATTTTAATACCAGCCAGATAAAGCCATACGGCTGAAGGCTGGAATTCTCAGGATGGGGAGCCCCATGTTATGGGGAGCCCCCCACCCTAACAATATCAGTCAGCAGCTGCCCAGAATTGCCGCATACATTATATGCGACAGTTCTGGGACTGTACCCGGCTCTTCCCGATTTACCCTAGTGCGTTGGCAAATCGGGGTAATAAGGAGTTAATGGCAGCCCATAGCTGCCACTAAATCCTAGATTAATCATGTCAGGCGTCTCCCCGAGATTCCTTCCATGATTAATCTGTAAATTACAGTTAAAAAACACACACACCCGAAAAATCCTTTATTAGAAATAAAAAACACTAACAAAGTCCCTCATTACCAATTTATTAACCCCGACAAACCCTCCATGTCCGGCGTACTCCACAGTCCTCCAGCGTCGCATCCAGCTCTGCTGCATGCAGGTGACAGGAGCTGCAGAATACACCGCCGCTCCGGTCACCTCCACGCAGCTAATGAGATGAGTAGCGCGATCAGCTGAGCTGTCACTGAGGTTACCTGGATCCAGCGGTGGATGCAGCGGTGGCCGCGGGTAACCTCAGTGACAGCTCAGCTGATCGCGCTACTCACCGCCGCTCCAGTCAGCTCCATGCACCAACTGAGGTGAGTATAGCGATCAGCTGCTGTCACTGAGGTTAATCGCGGCCACCGCTGGATCCAGCGGTGGCCGTGAGTTACCTGACTGACAGCAGCTGATCGCGCTATTCCCTTCATTAGCTGCGTGGAGGTGACCGGAGAGGCGGTGTATTCTGCTGCTCCTGTCACCTCCATGCAGCAGAGCTGGACACGACGCTGGAGGACTGTGGAGTACGCCGGACATGGAGGGTTTGTCGGGGTTAATAAATTGGTGATGAGGGACTTTGTTAGTGTTTTTTATTTCTAATAAAGGATTTTTTCGGGTGTGTGTGTTTTTTAACTGTAATTTACAGATTAATCATGGAAGGAATCTCGGGGAGACGCCTGACATGATTAATCTAGGATTTAGTGGCAGCTATGGGCTGCCATTAACTCCTTATTACCCCGATTTGCCAACGCACTAGGGTAAATCGGGAAGAGCCGGGTACAGTCCCAGAACTGTCGCATATAATGTATGCGGCAATTCTGGCCAGCTGCTGACTGATATTGTTAGGGTGGGGGGCTCCCCATAACGTGGGGCTCCCCATCCTGAGAATACCAGCCTTCAGCTGTATGGCTTTATCTGGCTGGTATTAAAATTGGGGGGACCGCACGCCGGTTTTTTTAATTATTTATTTATTTATTTTACTGCACAGTATAGACCCGCCCACCGGCTGCTGTGATTGGGTGCAGTGTGACACCTGTCACTCAGCGTGGGGGCGTGTCTCACTGCAACCAATCATAGGCGCCTGTGGGCGTGGAAAGCAGGGAATATGAGATGGCTGTGTACAGAGCACAGCGCGCCGGCCGGTATAAAGGCTCGGTCACGCTGTGCGGGCCGGCCAATCACTGCAATTCCACAACTAACAGGGCTGTGGCATTGCAGTGGTCTGCCAGCCAATCCCTGCATGAGGGCTGGCTCTCAAAAGAGCGCCAACATGCAGGGATGACGACCACGAGTAAAGCACGAGTATTGCAAAATTACTCGGTACCCGCCGAGTAGCCCGAGTACAGTGATACTCGTGCGAGTACCGAGTAGTTACAAGCATGCTCGCTCATCACTAGTTATCATGGCTCCTAGAAACCAACTAGAGTTGGTTCAAAATTATTTGCAGGACACTAGACAAAAGCCCTCTTATCTGATGGCAGCCACACATCTTTTTATTTGCTTAGCTTCTATATATGCATTATGTCGCAATGTTAATGTCGCGTCAAACTGGCTAATCAAAAGCGGAGCCAGTGACACCTTCAAGTAGTAGGCCAAGCATCTAAGAAAAAGACTGACGGCACATCCTACCTTTCTAATGTGAACAGGTGCAAACTGAATCTGAGACTGTTGCCCTCTGTAGTGCTAAGATCTGTGTAACAATGAATATGGGAATATAGACAGGCATTACAGCTATGAAAAACAAATAAAAATTTAGATACTTATCAAACTGGCCAGTTTTATGTGAGCCAAACAGCCAACGACAAGGTGACCTCTTTTTGTTGGGTCCCTATAAAACTAATGCATTTCTTTGGGTTAAAAAACCTCCCTACAATTTATGGGTGGATAGGAACCTGCAAATGGAGAATTAAGATAGCCCAACTGTCATGGTACCCTTTGTGAGGAGCATCTTGTGCTCTGTTATCTGTTTCACAGAGTGTATTGATGGTTTAGATGCTCTGCTGTTTGTTTTAAGCTCTGGTGGACGGGTTGAATCTCAGCACTGGGTCCTACGCTATTTCTGGGAGGGGCTTTCTCAGATGCTCCTCGTTTCTCCTCGATGCTACCTGGAACATTGCCAGTCATATTTCCTGGTTCCGCAGTAAGTGCTCTTGGCTCCCATTTGTGTGCAGTTATCTGATAGCTTCTCGACCCTGAATTGTAGCTGCTCTGCCTGCCCCCTTGATTTTGTTGTTACCTCCTGGCTTCTGACCTCAGACCTTCTCCTGATCACGTCTTCCCTGCTCCCTGTACACTATATGTACTTTCCTAGATTCCTGACTCTCGGCCTGTATCTTGATATTATCTCTGCCTGCTCCCTGTGTCCTGTTGTGTTCTCCAGGTTCCTGATCCCGTCTTGTTTGATTATCTCTCCGTTCACACTGTACGCAAGTAGTATCTAGCGCCACCTAGTGACTAGCATCATATAACGCCACATAGTGTCAAGCATCACATTAAGGCTGAAGAGCAGAACTACTCAATCAGAAGGTATGACCCTGTAATCTAAGAAAAAGACTGATGGCACATCCCACCTTTTTAATGTGAATTGGCCATTTTTGTGTGCTAAGTATCTCAATTTATACATGTTTTCCATAGCAGTAATGCATGTCTATGTTCCAATATTCATTGTTCCACATATCTTAGCGCTACAGAATGCAACTGTCTCTTTTTTGTTTCAAGTAGGAGGCCGTTCTCAGGGTTGATCATCCAGCAGCCGCAGATTACCGATGAGGACAATGGGCCGAGTCCTGAGATTAGAATCGCATCAACTCCACCACCAAATCCTAATTAATCATTATTATGTTTGCAATGTCTGCATATGTTGTACGCATAGGAGAACGGACAGTGTCTATTTAATAATATTTACAGCTGAATTCCCAAATTTGCCAGTCTTCTCGTTCACGGCAATCTCCAGACAGCTCAAAATTACAAAAGATAAAAGAAGAAAATCAAACAGATGTATTCGCTTTAAACAGAATGCACAACATGTGCTGTAAAATAAAAGCAGCATTTGGCAGAGTGAAATATCTTGGCATCTGTTCAGCATTTGTAAATGTGGTAAAATATTAATAAAGCTTATAAAGTAAGAGGAATGTTTCCATATCTTGGGTTTGTTTGCTTTGAAAAATGGGAAGTTAAGTCCACATGCTTTGTTTGTCCTGGCTTGTAAACACGTTGAGATAGCCAAATTATGCCGGCAACGAGAACGTGCAATAAATGACTATGCTGCAGAATGGGGTCTACAGACGGGAGACGGGATCTCGAAAGGATCTACTAGGATGCATCTTGTCATGGCATAAGTATGACCTGCAAATCATAATATAACATAAGATAATCTCCTGCTGATACAGCAATGATTTCATCAAAACTATAGGAAGCAACCCAGTAAGGCTGCTTTCACACATCAGTTTTTTGGTCTCAGGCACGATCCGGCGAAAAAACGGATCAGTTGCATCAGTTTTTTCCATCAGTTCCTTCAGCAAAAGCCGGATGGAACGCAAGGCCATCCGGCACAATCCGGTGCTAATAGAATTCTTTGGAAGAAAAAACGGATCAGGGCGGCAACAGACGCCGGATCCGTTTTTTCAGGTTTTTTCCAGATTGTGCCTGATGGCAAAAAACTGATGTGTGAAAGCAGCTTTAGGTATCAGGCATCAGGCACGATCCAGCAAAAAAACTGATACGACGGATCCGGCGAAAAAACGGATCAGTTGCATCAGTTTTTTCAATCAGTCCCTTCAGGTTTTTGATGGATCCGTTGTGATGCTAAGCATGCTCAGTTAAAAAAAATGGATCTGGCGGCCATATCCAGTTTTTGCCGAATTACGCCGGATCCAGCATCCATAGACTTCCATTATAAAAACACGCCGTACGGTGCCGGATCCGGCACAATACGGTTTTTCGACGGAGACAAAAACCGTTCCTCTCAGCGTTCCATCCGGCCGCCGGACAAGCAAATTTTGCCAGATGGAACGCAAGGCCATGTGGCACAATCCAGCACTAATAGAAGTCTATGGAAGAAAAAACGGATCCGGCGGCAACAGACGCCGGATCCGTTTTTTCGGGTTTTTGCCGGATTGTGCCTGATGGCAAAAAACTGATGTGTAAAAGCAGCTTTAGGCTGCTTTCACACATCAATTTTTTGGCATCAGGCACGATCCAGCGAAAAAACTAATGCGACGGATCCAGCGAAAAAACGGATCAGTTGTGTCAGTTTTTTCCATCAGTTCCTTCAGTTTTTTTATGGATCCGTTGTGTTACTGAGCATGCTCAGTTAAAAAAAACCGGATCCGGCGTCCATAGGCTTCCTTTATAAAACACACCGTACGGCGCGATACGGTTTTTCGCCGGAGACAAAAAACGTTACCCTCAATGTTCCATTCAGCCGCCGGACAAGCAAATTTTGCCGGATCCGGCAAAATACGGATGGAATTCAAGGCCATCCGACACAATCTGGCGCTGATATAAGACTATGGAAGAAAAAACGGATCCGGCAGGAACAGACGCCAGATCCATTTTTTCAGGTTTTTGCCGGATTGTGCCTGATGGCAAAAAACTGATGCGTGAAAGCAGCTTTACAGTAGAGACACATATCTGGAATCAGGCGCTCTGCCCCTGCATCCCTCTGCCCTCAGATTAAGTTGCAAAAAACTTGAGGACAGATTGTCTTTAAGACTATTTGTACAACTGCTTAAAATGAAAAACTGAGTAAGACAATCTTTAATGAGATCCATCAAAATGCTCCTCCACTGAGGAACAATGGTAATGCCCCTCCCCTGAGGAACAATGGTAATGCCCCTCCCCTGAGGAACAATGGTAATGCCTCTCCCCTGAGGAACAATGGTAATGCCTCTCCCCTGAGGAACAATGGTAATGCCTACCACATAATAAGATGTGGATGTGAAAAGACTTTTGCATCCTATTAATAAAAAAGAATGGGTAGAGCATCCTGTTTTCCATGGACACTACTGGATGGCAACTTATAGTATATAATTTTGAGCATGATTTAGGGAAATTTACCGACACGATATACAGCAGAACGTAGTTGAGCTTACATATTTTAATCTATCTGGCATTTATTTGTCGTGAAGTTTAGATTAGCACTATCCATAATGCTGCAGTACTTTTCAGTCTTTTTTTTGCATATATATTGGTCCTCCCAGGTTCTGTGGCTTCACTCGCTCTCTCTTTGGATTTTATGCCCATCTTGATTTGTTGTGCTCGGTGGGCAGCTGTCTGAGCAGACTTCTTGTTAGCGGACAGAAAATAAATATATCCATGTCCAACTCTGGCATTTACGGTCCACATTTAGTGAATCATCACTGACTTGCTTGTATTATTGCACTTTTTATAAACTCTTCTGCAATATCCAATTTGAAATAATTTTTTAATGATGCAAACTTTTATTATATGGAAATCCGAACATGAAATTGGTAATAATTAATTTAATTTAATTTGGCTGTTATTTGATATTTATGACCAGTGCCATAGAGGGATGATCAATATTAGTGGGTGTCCATAACTGGATACCCCAAAGATAAGCTCTTAGCAAGTCCCCATTGGATGATGATAAATAGTGTACAGAGACAGACCAAAAACATCACATCTCACAACACTATGTAGGTTCTAGTACTGCAGATCAGCTACTACTATTGATCATTATACAGTGTATGGGACCGTAGTATTGCAGCTGTGCACAATGTTATTTTCTGGCCTCGCGGGGATGTTCACACTGGTCTCAATTTTCCGGTTTTTATGGTAGGGTGTAGGGGAGAGACAATGTAGAAGAGCTGAACTTTCTCTTATGACAAATGTGTCTGCAGCTGCAGCTCAGTCATAGTGCTGTCAGTTCTGATGTTTCTCCCCCCACCCACACAGACTGCTCTGACAGTTGGAAGGTAAGCAGACTCTCTTTTATTACATGTCTTTAACGCTATTGTGGTGGCATATTTTTATTCTCTTGTGTGATGGTGTGATATTGTGGGTTGTGTAGATTCGTATTTTAGGCATGGTGCTCTGTCCATTGTAGGTATTATTTGTCCTGTCTGCAGGTTAATAACCCCCTGCAGTGCTTCTGTCCCTAGGTGAGGGGGAGGGGCCTGAAATCCACCAAACTTCTCTATTTACCTGGGGGATTAGTCAGTCTGTCTGAGAACTTCAAAAGAGAATCAGGAACATTCATCTTCTGTGGGAGAAGCTAAAGCCTGCTTTACACGTTACAATTTCTCCTGCGATCGCATTTGTGATCACACTCGCCCGCATCGTTTGTGCGGCATGGGCAATTTCTTGTCCGTGTCGCACAATGCTGTAACCCCCGTCACACGTACTTACCTTCCAAACGACCTCGCTGGGGGCGGCGAACATCCACTTCCTGAAGGGGGAGGGACATTCAGCGTCACAGCGATGTCACACAGCGGCCGGCCAATAGAAGCGGAGGGGCGGAGATGAGTGGGACATAAACATCCCGCCCACTTCCTTCCTTCAGAATTGCCGGCAGCCGCAGGTAAGCTGCAGTTCATCATTCCCGGGGTGTCACACGGACCGATGTGTGCTGCCTCGGGAACAATGAACAACAGGACGTTCGATTCTTAGAAAATGAGCGACGTGCCAGCGATGAACAAGAAGGTGAGTATTTCTGCTTGTTCATAGCTGTCACACGCTACGATATCACTAACGATGCCGGATGTGCGTCACTTACGACGTGACCCCGCCGACATCTCGTTAGATATATCGTAGCGTGTAAAGCCCACTTAAGGCTCCCTAGAATGACTTGAACATTTAACACTTACTGGACTATATGCGTGTTTCTGGACTATTTTACCCTCTGTATGGTGGATTATTTTATGGACCATCTGATTTTGCTTGGAAAAAATGTTCTTTGAATTGTTCATCCATCTCTCGCTCTGTTGATTGTGTGATATGGGAGAAGGACCCTGTGATATCTTGTATGATGCTGCCTGCTTATGATTGGTCAACATAATGCAGGGGAGCAAGTACACGCCCCATAGAAAAAAAAATTGTAACACCCTCTTGTCATTAATGCTGATTATAACTTAAAATTTACAAGCTAATATTTCCACAATGGAGAGAAGAAATTAAAAAAATTAAAACTGTTTTGGTCAGCTCCGCATCATCTATCTACGAAACTGATAAAACGTCCTCTTTAATGGGAACGTGTCACCAGGTTTTTAGCATATAAGCTGCAGCCACCACCAGTAAGCTCTTATCTACAGCATTCTACAATACTACACATAAGTGCCCAAGCCACTCTGTTTAACCTAAAAAATGACCATTTATTATACTAACCTACAGCACAGTTCAATCAGATGGGCGTCACTGATCTCGGTCCAGCACCTCCTCTCTTCTTGTGATCACTTTCCTACTTTCCTGCTCCGTGTGGATGACATGTCCTTTGTCATCCACACAGTGTCCCCAATCTTTCTCCTACACACATGCACCTCTCTCTGCCCTGCTGCGGGCATAGCAAAGAACTGTAATGCACAGGCGTGAGGAAAGCTCAAAGAATGCCTGTGTACTGCAATACTTTGATGTGCCCTCAGTAGGGCAGAGAGAAGTGGGCATGCACATGAGCGCAATTGAGGAGACTGTGTGAATGACGGAGTATGCATCATCCAAAAGAAGCAGGGAAAGAAGATAGTGATTACAAGAAGGGAGGAGATCAAAGAAAACCCGCACATTTGCACTACAATACCTTGATCTGCCTTAGCAGGGTAGAGATAAGTGGGCATGCACAGGAGCGCAATGGAGGACAGTGTGTGGATGATGAAGTACACATCATCTGTAAGAAGCAGGGAAAGAGGATGGTGATTAAAAGGATTGAGGAGGTCAAAGAACACCTGCGCATGTGCACTACAATACCTTGATCTGCCCTTAGCAGGGTACAGATAAGTGGGTATGCACAGGAGCACAATGGAGGACAGTGTGTGGATGATGAAGTACACGTCGTCTGTAAAAAGCAGGGAAAGAGGATGGTGATTTCAAGGAGAGAGTGGGTCAAAGAACACCCGCGCATGTGCACTACAATACCTTGATCTGCCCTCAGCAGGGCAGAGAGAAATGAACCTGCTCAGGTGCGCAATGGAGGACACTGTGTTGATGACAACAGACGTGTCATTCACAAGAATCACGGAAAGAGGATGGTGATTACAAGGAGAGAGGAGGTCAAAGAACACCTGCGCATGCACATTGCAATACTTTGATCTGCCCTCAGCAAGGCAGAGAGAATTGAGCATGTGCAGGAGCACAATGGAGGACACTGTGTGGATGACGGAGGACGCGTCATCCACAAGAAGGAGAGAAAGAGGATGGTGATTACAAAGAGGTGGAGGTCATAGGACGCCCAGGAGGGCAGGGAGAAGTGAGCATGCACAGGAGCGCAATGGAGGATACGATACTGTGTGGATGATGTAGGATGCATTGTCGACAAGAAGCAGGGAAAGAGGATGGTGATTATAAGGAGAGAGGAGGACAAAGAACACCCGCTCATGTGCACTACAATAGTTTGAATTGAGCATGCACAGGAGTGCAATGGAGGACACTGTGGATGACAGAAGACTGATCATCCACAAGAAGCACAAGAAGCAGAGAAAGAGGATGGTGATTACAAGGAGAGAGGAGGACAAAGAACACCCATACATGCACACTAAAACACTTTGAACTGAGCATGTGTGTCGCCCAGAGATAGGGGGTACTCAGAACCGGGCCAAGGGGTTGCTTCTAGAGGTATCACGGTGGCGTGACCCGGTCTGGAATCCCAGGCTCCACAACAAAAGGAGAATATGTAAAGAGAAATTTGTAAGTGTATGATCCGTGATGCCACCCGTGGTGTGCAGTGAGGTAATGGGGCACCGCCGCTACCGATCAGAGGATTCGGGGGGTGGGGGTGGGCAGCAAGATGGTGATTTTCCCTCCACAGGTAGGTTGTTGATGTCCTGGGACCCCGGTTTAATGGATTGGGAGTGGCGGGTGCAGTCCACGGCTTGAACCGAGTTGTGCAGGAGTACTCATGATATAAGGCAATAACTGACTAAAAAGTCCAGGAATTTAACCAAGTTGCTGGTAACTGGTGCCCTTGGATGCTGTGAGGATGGGCCCCTCACCCAGGTGTGTAATACCGGTGCTTTTCTCCTTCCTGATGTCTGCATCTGCTCCGTGCACGGGTCCGGTCCGGGTCCCGGCAGTCGGCACCAGCGGACCACTACCCTGTACCGGTCCACTTCGGGTTCCCCGCAAGCGGCTGGCCTATTCCTCAGGCCCTTACTGCCCCACTCCCCAAGCTCCACTTCGGAGCTCCTTCCAGACTCCACACCTCCTGCAGAGCGCTCACTGCAAACTGGGAACTCCCTATATAGTTTCCTCCCAGACACTTCAGACCTCACTGCTCCACCCACTTGTGTTGTGTGTAACTGTGTTGGAAACTCCCCAAGGGAGTGTGAGATCTGCACCAAAAAGATGGATGCAGACCTCTGTGACACCCTGGTTTTACCAGGGAGGCACGCATGCGTACGAGTGCAATGGAGGACACTGTGTGGATGACAGGACGAATCATCCACAAGAAGCAGAGAAAGAGGATGGTGGTCACAAGAAAAGAAGAGGTCCTAGTCAAGAAAAGTGACGCCCATCACACCGGACCACCCCGCAGGTGAGTATAATAAAAGGGGTTTTTAGGTCATACAGTGCAGCTTGGGCACTTATATACAGTATTTTAGAATGCTGTATATAAGGGCTCACTGGTGGTGGCCCCAGTTTAAAGGGAAAATTGGATACAATGTTGAATAGCGTGCATTCACAATCTTCCAGGAAAGACTGTAACTGAATATGAGCAGAAAGTTGAAAAGTTTGCAAAGTTTGATATAACAAAAATGTAAAAAATAAGCACAAAATATACTGAAAGTTGTCATCTTGCTCGATGCAATATATCTTGCTCCATCTGTAGTACTTTCTACTTTAATAACTCCATGCAATTCACAAACCTGGAGATTTTGATGTGTTAGATTTACACTGACGTGATGGAAGAACATCATCTCTCACATCATTTTAACACTAAATCACATGTTTTTTATTCTGCAGATTTTAGTCTCGGAGCCGCAGTTCTTTTTTTTTATTTTTTTTTTTACAGACCTTAAGCCAAAGCTTGAGTTGAGCGGAATGTATTTTTGTCGCACTCAATAGACCAGATTTTTCTTCACTAGGTCAATATGCCTCTTTTGCAAATTACAGCTCTGGAGAACATTGAGGAACTTGGGATCAATATTTGACATATTCTGCTTACTTCAAAGTAGGATTTTAGTGGCTGGTGCATTAGCGACTTTTATACTTTATTTTTAATATATGTTTTTCATTTCCTTTATGAAAAAAAAAACAAAACATCAAAGAACATGAAGACATTGCAACTCTAAATGGTAAGATGGCATTAAACCGGGAGCATTGACTTTCTGCCCTTATCATGATAGTGGGGGGGGTGGTGGTTAAACATTTGTAGCTTCCGTAGAATCAATTAACCTCTAGCAAATACAAGAAATGTTTACTGAGATATATACCAACAAAGAGCAAATCTTTTAAGAATTCACTTATGAAAGGTCAAGTTTTGGAACAAATACCATTTTTATACTTTCAACATTTTGCAGATGCCCACTTACTATTTCTAGTACCATCAGAAGCAAATTGTTCTGTATAAGTCATTCTTCTAAAAAGAAAGAGCTAAAAGTAAGCGTAAAGGTCATTAAAGGATGTTTCGTTTCCACCCTCTCTCATAAATTTAGGCTGTTAGACGGTATGAAGTCTAAATTAAAGGCTTCGTCCAGGTTTCAGGTTAAAGTCTGTAGTCACTTCAGTGGCTAATCTCATCCGGCTTCTCTCAATAGAAGTAAGCTTAGAGAAGCCGAAAGCGTCTAGTCATCACATGACCCCCTGCATGCAGATCCCGCGCATCAGCAACACCGAGAGATTGAGCCAGCATGGGCTCCGTGCACTGTAGAACGTCAAGACTCACCAAGGGTCATATAGACTGATTGCAAACTTCTATATCATGACAGCATGTGGTATACTTTCTTCTCTTCTTTTGATGGTCTTCAGGTCAATCTAAGGCAATGGTGAGTTGATGGATCAATGCTTTGTAGCAAGATTAATCTTGATCAAGACTAGATAGGTCCACTAGGGTTTTCTCCACTGTTATCTTGATAGTATCAATGTCCCAGGGGTTTGCAAATGAAACAGGGGCCCCTAGGCTGACCCTAAAGGGCACTTTACACACTGCGATCTTGCAAGTGAGATTGCTAGCGAGCGTACCCACCCCCGTCGGTTGTGCAATACGGGAAAATTGCTGCCCGTGGCGTACAACATCGCTTACACCCGTCACACGGACTTACCTTCCCTGCGACGTCGCTCTGGCCAGTGAATCGCCTCCTAACGTCACACGGCAGCCGTCAAACAGAAGCGGAGGGGCGGAGGTGAGTGGGACGTAACATCCCACCCACCTCCTTCTTTCCACATTGCCGGTGGACGCAGGTAAGGAGATGTTCGTCGTTCCTGCGGTGTCACATAGCGATGTGTGGTGCCACAGGAACGACGAACAACACTGGGGCCCATGTGCTGCCCCTTATCTCGAGGGTAGACTTGATGGTAGCCAGGTTCGAGCCTCCGACATGGCCCTGTCTCCTGTCCAAATTATCTCTTCAGGGAGAAAGGAGACAAACTCTAGTGCCACCTATTAGAGGTAGCAATCCTAAAAGTCAAAAGTGGCCCTTTAACAAGCCTTTTCATATGACTTAGGATTTATGCCAGATCAAAACCTCAATTTGCAGTCACAGTGTTTTGACATCACACACAGTGTTTCCTCATCAATGCAAAGTATGAGATATGAGCTGGCTGTATGAGAAGCTAAAGTGGGGTCTAAGGGGAGAACTTTTCTCCTTGTGGAGACTGACAAACCAATCTGGCTGCCAGGAGTGAGGAGTCTGACAGCTGCAATGAAGTCAAAAGTGGCTCTTTAACAAGCCTTGTCTCCTGTCCAAGCACTGATCCAACTTCCTTCCACCCAGGGAGTGGGTCGAAAACCCAGGAACCAAAACCTCACAAATAAGCACAGACAATGGAAAACAAAAACTCCTGCACACTGCACTCAAACACAAAGGGGAGAAAGTATGTGAACTGGGGTATAATGCAAAAGGGATAAAAGATAAATACACAACTGGAGAACTCACACGCCACGCAGAACCACAACTTGTAGATCACCCTACAACAAGAACTGAGTAAGCAAAAAGCTATATCCGGCAAACAATCACAGAATCCAGAACCTTAAAAAAGGCTGGAGATGGTGATCAGAAGCCTGAGCTCCCAGCAGATGATCACAAGCCAGCAGAAATTAACTCTCGCAGTACTGGAGAGGAGTGAAGCCAGAACTAGCTGACTCTCATGACAGGCTGTGCAACTAAAATATCCCAGGTAGTTTGTCAGACTCTTCTGCAGTGTGAACAGTGTCCGACACTGCCATGACACCCAGCGAGTGCAACACAGAACACCGCATGACAATCAAGCATCAGGTTGCTGGTCTTCTTCACCTTGTTTCTTCTATTTTTCCATCCATGATGTCCTTCTCCAGTAACTGATCTCTTTCTAAGAAGTGTCCAAAGTAGACAAGTCATAGCTTGGTGATCCTTGCTTTGAGGGAAATGTCGGCTTAATTTGACCAAAAATTGATTGGTTTGTTCTTTTTGCCATCAATGGCAGTGATAACATCCTTCTCCAGCATCACATTTCAAAGACATTGATTTGTCTCCGTTTTGTTTCTTCATCGTCAAGGTTTCACATCCGTATGTGACTACAGACTATGTGGTGTCCATACTGTCTCAATCAATGCCTACATGCAGTCACATGCCAACTAGACACTTGTATTGACAGAAGCTGAATGAGACTAGTCACTAGGGACTACAGAATTTGCACTCAAACATGGATGACCACTTTAAAGGGTTATTCTCACCCTCTTAAATGGACACAATGACAAAGTGATAGAAAAAAACATATTTTTTTCAATTTACTTGTTATTAAAAATCTTTTACATTCTGAAAAAAATGTCTTTGCCTAGGTTATCAGTCACCTCTACAGTCTATCAGTCTTAAGCTCAGTGTTTACAAGCTCTTTCAAATAAAGCTTGTAAGCTCTGCGCTAATGCTGGCCAGATTTATAGTGAGGCAAAGGCAAAAAGGAAAATCCTGCTTCCAGATTTTCTTTATTTCCTTTGCTTCAGTGTTCACACCGGACAGGATGTATTCCATGCATCATGGAGGGGACGTCGTACTGCAGGTGAGCTGGCTAAATCTCTTTATTTCAGATTTCTGGTAAGCTCCAGATCATCAACTTATGTTTCACTGTAGGAATAATGCAGGAAAAAAAAACACAATAATCCACTTGAATAAAATGTTGGTCCTTTATTTAGAGATCATTTGGTACTTATTCTGAGGAAGAAGTGGATAATCACTTTGAAACGCGTCAGTAAAGCACCCTTTTCTCTTATACAATGGATTGGACCATGATCTTACTCACAGGAGCACAGATGAAGCCATGTTTTGATAGGTTCCTATTTGTTTCATTCAGCTTTAGGGCTCGTGGACCTTGCAGCAGCTGAGAACATTTTTTTTAACTGGCTGTGCGTTCCACAACCACACAAGATGAGCGACCTACTTTTTCACCCTTTTCCTTTTCATATCACGTAAGACCCTACTGCGTTTGTTTTATTGACAGCTTTATAAGCTCTATCTAGAAACAGGAAACCTTTTTTCTTGCATGAGTCATCATCAGAACTACAAATCTAGGTCTCTGAAAACACTTTGTAGTTCTAATGATGAGTCATGACATGAAAAGAGATTTTCTGTTTCTACATAGAATTTAGAAGGATTCAGCTAGTCTGTGTTAATCACATGATGTCAGAGACCAAATGGAAGACAGAAAAAATAACTGTATAGTACAGTTCGATAAGTACTTTTAAGTACACTGTGCTATATAAGTTGATGATTGCAATATATTAAGAGGAGAAAATTTTGATTTGAGTGTGTAATGAAAGCCACTACTTACAGGTAATACAGACAGAAGAGTAGTCAGGAAAGCCGGGGTCTGGTAACAGGAGAACACATATGGACACAGGGACACAGGGAGAATTCAGAGGTATAGTCAGGTCACAATCCGGCGTCAGTATTCTAGGAAAAGCACAAAATAAATTCAGGAAGAAAACTGAGACGTTGTTAGGTCATGATCCGGGGTCAGAATTACAGGAAGGCACATAATAAAATAAAGGAAAAAACTTAGATGTAGTCAGATAACTGTCCAGGGTCAAAAGCCAGGAAGTCACGGTAGGAACAGGGAACTGGCAAAGAGAAGTCAAACAATAGTCCGAGGCTAGAAAAAAGAGATCAGAACAAAGTAGAGACACAGGCCAACAGCACAACTACAAAAACAAAATGTATGACTGGCAAGGTTCTGGGAGTGCATATTCAGAAAAGGAGCAGACCAATTCCCAAGAAGATAGAACACCTGAGTAATCAGCACCTCCCAGAACCAGCATGGAATCCTAATCTGTCATTCAACCTGCCAGCTGAGTAGCTCAGGAAAACACAGCAGAGCATCTCCAATTCAAGATGCTCTGCACAGAGGAATTGTGAGAGGGTGTTTTTTTAAGAGTATTTTATATCATAATGTCAAGGAGAAATTACATAGTTTTTGAAATCAACTTCTTAACAATCAATGTCTTCTGAAATCTCTGATTAATAATCATTCAGTGCCAGCAAAGGAATTTAGACCAAAATAATGTAGTTGGTATAAGCTCCCCGTTCAGTTGTAATGAGAGGTGCACACCCGAGTGCTTTATTGTTATTTTTACAAGCCTTTATAGAGAACAGGAATGGGTTAATCTTTTAGTAAAATTCCTAAGTATGCCATTGGCTATATTAAAAAATATGTAAAAAGTCTTTTATCACATCTGCATTCCGTTGCCTTGTATCAGTCTGCAGCTGGTGACCTTGGTATACAGTACACATACTTTTCCTGATACCAGCGGTAATAAAAAAACAGATTCTTCCATGTATCAAACATCAGCTGCAGGCATTTAAAACTCCATCTTACTCCTCATATACAAAAGAAAACTTGGTTATAGAAAGGTATGTAGTGGTTATATAAAAACATATGGAGAAACATATATATGTGTATATATATCTATATATATATATATATATATATATATACATATATATATATATATATGTATATATATATATATATATATATATATATATATACATACAGTACAAACCAAAAGTTTGGACACATCTTCTCATTCAAACTGTTTTTTTATTTTCAGGACTCTGAAAATTGTAGATTCACATTGAAGGCATCAAAACTATGAATTAACACATGTGGAATGAAATACTTACTTACAACTCAAAATATGTCTTATATTCTAGGTTCTTCAAAGTATCCACCTTTTGCTTTGATTACTGCTTTGCACACTCTTGGCATTCTCTTGATGAGCTTCAAGAGGTAGTCACCGGAAATGGTCTTCCAACAGTCTTGAAGGAGTCTTGAAGGAGTTCCCAGAGATACTTAGCACTTGTTGGCCCTTTTGCTTTCACTCTGCGGTCCAGCACACCCCAAACCATCTCGATTGGGTTCAGGTCTGGTGACTGTGGAAGCCAAGTCATCTGGCGTAGTACCCCATCACTCTCCTTCTTAGCCAAATAGCCCTTACACAACCTGGAAACCTGGAAGTGTGTTTAGGCTCATTGTCCTGTTGAAAAATAAATGATGGTCCAACTAAACGCAAACCGGATGGAATAGCATGCCGCTGCAAGATGCTGTGGTAGCCATGCTGGTTCACTATGCCTTCAGTTTTGAATAAATCCCCAACAGTGTCACCAGCAAAGCACTCCCACACCATCAAACCTACTCCTCCATGCTTCACGGTGGGAACCAGGCATGTAGAGTCCATCCGTTTACCTTTTCTGCATCGCTCAAAGGCACGGTGGTTGGATCCAAAGATCTCAAATTTGGACTCATCAGACCAAAGAACAGATTTCCACTGGTCTAATGTCCATTCCTTGTGTTCTTTAGCCCAAACAAGTCACTTCTGCTTGTTGCCTGTCCTTAGCAGTGGTTTCCTAGCAGCTATTTTACCATGAAGGCGTGCTGCACAAAGTCTCCTCTTAACACTTGTTCTAGAGATGTGTCTGCTGCTAGAACTCTGTGTGGCATTGACCTGGTCTAATCTGAGCTGCTGTTAACCTGTGATTTCTGAGGCTGGTGACTCGGAAAAACTTATCCTCCGCAGCAGAGGTGACTCTTGGTCTTCCTGTCCTGGGGCGGTCTTCATGTGAGCCAGTTTCTTTGTACTGTTTCATAGTTTTTGCCTCTACACTTGGGGACACTTTCAAAGTTTTCCCAATTTTTCGGACTGGCTGACCTTCATTTCCTAAAGTAATGATGGCCATTTGTTTTTCTTTAATTAGCTGTTTTTTTCTTGCCATAATACAAATTCTAACAGTCTATTCAGTAGGACTATCAGCTGTGTATCCACCAGACTTCTGCACAACACAGCTGATGGCCCTAACTCCATTTATAAGGCAAGAAATGCCACTTATTAAACCTGACAGGGCACGCCTGTGAAGTGAAAACCATTTCCGGTGACTACCTCTTGAAGCTCATCAAGAAAATGCCAAGAGTGCGCAAACCAGTAATCAAGGCAAAAGGTGGCTACTTTGAAGAATCTAGAATATAAGACATATTTTCAGTTGTTTCACACTTTTTTGTTAAGTATTTCATTCCACATGTGTTAATTCATAGTTTTGATGCCTTCAATGTGAATCTACAATTTTCAGAGTCATGAAAATAAAGAAAACTCTTTGGGTGTATCCAAACTTTGGTCTATACTGTATATATATATATATATATATATATATATATATATATATAGTGCCTACAAGTAGTATTCAACCCCCTGCAGATTTAGCAGGTTTGATAAGATGCAAATAAGTTAGAGCCTGCAAACTTCAAACAAGAGCAGGATTTATTAACAGATGCATAAATCTTACAAACCAACAAGTTATGTTGCTCAGTTAAATTTTAATAAATTTTCAACATAAAAGTGTGGGTCAATTATTATTCAACCCCTAGGTTTAATATTTTGTGGAATAACCCTTGTTTGCAATTACAGCTAATAATCGTCTTTTATAAGACCTGATCAGGCCGGCACAGGTCTCTGGAGTTATCTTGGCCCACTCCTCCATGCAGATCTTCTCCAAGTTATCTAGGTTCTTTGGGTGTCTCATGTGGACTTTAATCTTGAGCTCCTTCCACAAGTTTTCAATTGGGTTAAGGTCAGGAGACTGACTAGGCCACTGCAACACCTTGATTTTTTCCCTCTTGAACCAGGCCTTGGTTTTCTTGGCTGTGTGCTTTGGGTCGTTGTCTTGTTGGAAGATGAAATGATGACCCATCTTAAGATCCTTGATGGAGGAGCGGAGGTTCTTGGCCAAAATCTCCAGGTAGGTCGTGCTATCCATCTTCCCATGGATACGGACCAGATAGCCAGGCCCCTTGGCTGAGAAACAGCCCCACAGCATGATGCTGCCACCACCATGCTTGACTGTAGGGATGGTATTCTTGGGGTCGTATGCAGTGCCATCCAGTCTCCAAACGTCACGTGTGTGGTTGGCACCAAAGATCTCGATCTTGGTCTTATCAGACCAGAGAACCTTGAACCAGTCTGTCTCAGAGTCCTCCAAGTGATCATGAGCAAACTGTAGACGAGCCTTGACATGACGCTTTGAAAGTAAAGGTAACTTACGGGCTCGTCTGGAACGGAGACCATTGCGGTGGAGTACGTTACTTATGGTATTGACTGAAACCAATGTCCCCACTGCCATGAGATCTTCCCGGAGCTCCTTCCTTGTTGTCCTTGGGTTAGCCTTGACTCTTCGGACAAGCCTGGCCTCGGCACGGGTGGAAACTTTCAAAGGCTGTCCAGGCCGTGGAAGGCTAACAGTAGTTCCATAAGCCTTCAATTTCCAGAGGATGCTCCCAACAGTGGAGACAGGTAGGCCCAACTCCTTGGAAAGGGTTTGTACCCCTTGCCAGCCTTGTGACCCTCCACGATCTTGTCTCTGATGGCCTTGGAATGCTCCTTTGTCTTTCCCATGTTGACCAAGTATGAGTGCTGTTCACACGTTTGGGGAGGGTCTTAATTAGTCAGAAAAGGCTGGAAAAAGAGATAATTAATCCAAACATGTGAAGCTCATTGTTCTTTGTGCCTGAAATACTTCTTAATACTTTAGGGGAACCAAACAGAATTCTGGTGGATTGAGGGGTTGAATAATAAATGACACTCTGAATAAACTTTTCACAATTTGAAAAAAAAATAAAAAAAGAAATAACATTCTTTTTTGCTGCAGTGCATTTCACACTTCCAGGCTGATCTACAGTCCAAATGTCACAATGCCAAGTTAATTCCGAATGTGTAAACCTGCTAAATCTGCAGGGGGTTGAATACTACTTGTAGGCACTGTATATATATATAGCACTCTCACAGTAGATAAGCATATAAAAAAATATTTTGTATTCTCACAATAATAGATTAAATGCTATTTTTTTTTTACTTTTTCCAATTTTTTAAACTTTCAAGCATCAGTCTTAAACTTTCGGTTCAACAAAAAAAAAAAGTTGGCAAAACCTTAAGAGTATTTTATATCATAGCAAATTAATAATGTATTACAATGTTACTGCCGGATTTTTAATTCATTTAGAATCTAAGAGTGAAAGAGGATCCTCTGTAGTTCTTTATGTTCGACGTTCAAAGTATCGCTTTTCGAAGGACACCTCAAAAAAGTGTATAACCGTGTCCAATATCATTACAATGACACATCGACATCAAACACGACTTCCGTGTAATATTTGGCTTCTATTGGTGCATTCTGATCTCTTAAACCTCTTAGAAAAGAGGTCATTTAAATAATACAACTACATTGCTTCATCCTTCGCTACTTTTATTTTCTCCACTACTTTGTAATTTCTCTTCATTTGCTGAATTTTAAAGGACAACCGTAATGACCAGGATTTTTTTTTCTGTTTTAACACTTAACACAAAAACATCCCCAATGACACCTTTGAGGATGAAGTAATTAAATCTTTTGCATCAACCCAGTTAACAGTGGCTGCTAGTTTAATTAGAGAATCTAGTCTGGGACCACTTAGAATAAATACTCTTTAAATGTAGTTTCGTTGCGAGAACCGGAGAATGAAGGAATATCAAAGAGAATCGAATGAGATAATATTTGAGATGCTGCTAATAACATCCATTTGACATAGATTTTTTTTCCTCCGTTTCCAACGTAAGAGAGATGAGTAACTTTTCAATTGGCAAAACTCATTGCGAGAAGGGAGTAGATATCAAAAAGTCAGCTCATGACACCATTAGTAAAAGGGTGGCCAGTCAATGATGGGCCATCCCCTTTGCTTTCAGGTGCCAAAAACCTAAAGTATATTGGGTTCCTCTCCAGAAGGATAAAATTGTTAGTAAACAGTTGGGTGGAAAATACTCCAAATGGTCATGGCAAATGTTTATCCCAATCAATTCATGAATGGCACAACCCATGAGTTGATGTATTTTATGTCTGTCATGTGGTCTGCTTTATACTCAACAGGTGTCTTAGTGACTGGAGATGAGCGGTTCCATGAAGGTTCGGTTTGCCGACAGCAAACGAGCCGAGCCTCCACTGGTTCGAGCTTGACCCGAGCCCTGGAGTAAGTAACTGATTGGCAGTTTGAGTCTCCACCCACAAACAGCCAGCCAGATCAGTTCCAAGGGAGGGTGGGCGCTATTTTTCAAACAATTTTTTGGACTGCACACTACTTGTAATCAAACTAATGTTACCCCAGTGTGAGCCGTTGAAACACTGCAAGCGGCTCTCACAGGGCTGAGCACAACGTTGGTCACGCGAGTGAAGTTTGCAAGTAAAGCATCCAAACCTCGAACCCCAACCTTGATTCTTAAATTTGGTGTTTAGTTCAAAAACTGAACCTCAGGTTCACTCATCTCTACTGGTGACTTCTGCCTCTGTTCATACTGCAGAATCTGACATGCCACCTGGTGCTTTTAAGTTGCTCAGTCAGAGCGGGGTGTCAGCCAGTGTTGTGCTCATTGGTGATCGGTCTCCGCTGGCCTGTGAATTGCTGCTAGAGTCACAGGTTTCTGAAGACCTATCACAGATGCCTCCACCCTTTAAAAGATGGTGGAACCTATTCCTCCATGCCGACTATACCTCTAGCAATACTGGTCTTTACGCATTGAAATCCAGCTTTTTGTAAACTGCTGAGTCTTATTTGGTATGTCGTGGAAATATCTTCATTGTTTATTTCCTTCCTGTATTTTTTTCCTCCCTGAGCACGTAATGTTTTACCCATGTGAGTGCTTACAGTGAGTGTGTGATCTGGTTTTCCCGTCTGTGGGATTCATCACTCCTGTCCTGGCTCTGCCAGGTGGTGGGGGAGAGGGGGTAATAGACCAGGGCCTGAGCAGGAATCAGGGCTCTGCTGGTGGTCCAGACCTCACCACCATTAGGTGTATATCTGGAATAAGGCATAGCTTAGGGTTTCTAGTCTGAGGGCCAGTCTGGGCGCCCACCATTTTTAGTTACCATGTCACATATTGCCCTCCTTCATCCATGGGGGCTATTGCTTTGTTATATGAAAACATTTCTCAGCAATTTGATTGAATTGGAGTGAACTTAACTATGTTGTATGAGATTAAATGGTGACATTCTTATCTAGACTGAAAGGTTAAAAGGGGAAAACGATCGGCAGCCTAGACTTTTCTAATTACCTTCTACAAGCTCCAGATACTTCCAACAGCAAGACATAGGAGTTTGGAATTTTTTAAGTTTGCCTGTAACAATATATAATTTTTTTTATACATATGAAAGAATAGGCAGAATTCTACAAAATGATACCGAGGGTTGGAGCTTCTTTCTTTGCCATCTCAACTAATCCATTGACCAAGAATCTATTTTTATTGCTATTGGAAGACATCTTCAACTCTTTTTGCCTGCAGATGAACAAAGAATAGGGCATAATAAAATACCAGCTAATATTGGGATCAGGTAGGCAGCTCCCTGTACATTTTCTGTGGTTTATCATGTCAAAAATGAGGGGTTTAGTTAAGAATAATCAGATTTTCTCGGGAGTAAAAGAAAAGGTTTTGTGTAGACCTCCACTATCAACATATTCCAAGAATCTAGTAGAGTGATGCTGATCCCTCGTCACCACTTTAAAACAATGGAAAAATTGTGGTTGCAGCCAGGTTCAGCACAATCAAGCAACATCGACATCCTAGTTGCGTAAAAAAAATTAACCTGTAGATGTGGGGTTAATCTGCAGGTTAATAGTGTTTTGATGCCGTGAGGCCACCAAACTGAGAGCCCCACTACCAGGAGGAAATTATTCCTCCTGGCAGCCTCGGGATTTCAGTCACTGGTCTGTGGATAGTGAACACCAACTGTAACTGAGTGACTGACAGCCGGCTCATCATTACATCAGTACAGAGCCAGCTGTCAGTCAGTAAGTCACTCAGTGTCAGGAGTGTGGTTCCAGCCACTGTTCACTGTCCACAGAGTGGTGACTAATACCATGTAATGCTACCCCAATGACTGAAAGCTGGAGGCTGCCAGGAGGAAAAAAGTTATATTCTTACTGGTAGCAGGGCTCTCAGTGGGGTGGTCATACAGTGTTAGAACATTATTACCCTGCAAATTAACCCCAGCATTTTTTTACATGCCAGGTTCACTTTAATGGAGTATTGCCTTGTTCCAAAGTTATGCCTGTGATAAAAAAAAGTTGCAAATTTCCCCTTCAGCCAACTGGGCGTATACAACAGAATTATTGTTTTAATTGGCCAACACCATAGAAAAAAATCAAACATCCACAAAGAAGTTCTCTGACATACGCCCAGTAGGTTGATCGGGATATTTGCACCATTATTGCACCGGAGGCCATAACTTTGGAAACGAGTGACACAGAGGAAAAAGAAAAACTGTTCCAGAATCAGTAGAGAACCAAGAATTATTTAAATAAAGATTAAAAAATAGTGAAAGATTCTCTTTAACAAGAACTATATCATCAAGCCATCAATTTAAAATCCAAAATTCAAGCCATAAGTTCACTTTAAACTCACTAAGCTTCAAGACGACACTCATTATATTGATAACAGTGGCAAAAATATATTTTCTTTTTCTAATTTTGTGGACTTTTTTATCCCTTTTGCTTAAAAACATCCCAAAAGCATTCTTTTTATACATAAAAATGAGAATTAGGAAAATACATACTGTGTGCCCCAGAAAATAAGAAACTGTCTTATATAATTTTAAAAAAAAATGCAATAGGGCTTATTTTTGGGGTAGGGCTTCTTTTTGGGGAAGCATGGGTTAGGGTTGGAGCTGTCTGCTCACTTTAATGAAGTGTTTGTCAATATTCTCTAACATTTTTAGCTACATGGACACCTCATTATTGAACTCCAACTAGATCTTATTTTCTGGGTACAGCTTATAGTTAAGCCTTAAGGCCCCGTCACACTCAGCGATATCGCTAGCGAGCGTACCCGCCCCTGTCGTTTCTGCGTCAAGGGCAAATCGCTGCCCGTGGCGCACAAAATTGTTCAGAGCCATCACACGGACTTACCTGCCTAGCGACGTCGCTGTTGCCGGCGATCCACCTCCTTTTTAAGGGGGCAGTTCGTGCGGCGTCAAAGCAGCGTCACTAAGCAGCCACCCAATAGAAGCGGAGGGGCAGAGATGAGCGGCCGTAACATCCTGCCTATCTCTTTCCTTCCTCATTGCCGGCGGCTGCAGGTAAGCTGTAGTTCGTCGTTCCCGGGGTGTCACACATAGCGATGTGTGCTGCCTCGGGAACGACGAACAACCTGCGTCCTCAACAATCAATGATTTTTTTTAAAATGAACGACATGTCAACGATCAACGATAAGTTGAATGTTTTTGATCGTTAACGGCCGTTCATTGGTGTCACACGCAAAGACGTTGCTAACGATGCCAGATGTGCATCACGGAATCCGTGACCTCGGCGATATATCGTTAGATACATTGTTGCGTGTAACGGGGCCTTTACTCCGAAAAGGCCACAAATTCCAGATAGGGATTATTTTCAAGTTAGGGCTTATTTTCAGGGAAACACGGAAAATCTTCTAAAATACATGTCGTCAAGCTTAGTTTATCAGCGTCATAGACCGAACGTTCCATCTTTAGAGAATCCCGTAGGGTTGAACAAATATCTTCTCCAAAAAGGAAAGAAATGGAATGTGTTCTAAAATTTGTGGAAGTCATAAATAAAAACAATACATTTTAATTTTCTTAATTAATATCCCTTATTTTTTCACTAAGCTAAGCTTAGCAGCTGTTTGTCTGATTTTCCGTTGTAATTTATTCTTCTTTTTCCCTTCGAATGTTGGCCTCTTTTGGCCTCTTTTGACAGCAAAAACTTATTTTTTAATTTTTTTTTTACAACTGATCATTAAAAAAGAAATTCAATTTAGGAAAAAACGTTGACCAGAGTCATGACCGGAGAAATATTATCAACACATTTTTCACGAGCTATTAGATTACTTGTATGTGTCAAGAGCCTCCCTTCCATCCTGGCACACTTCTTCAATCAAATTGTACAGAAATTTTCCTTTACAACCTTAAAACATGCTGTAGATGCTAATAGCAAAAAATGCTTTCGCTGGCAGTTTATAATAGTCCCAAATAAGCAATTAAGCTGAAGAATAAAACTTTATTCTAAGCCGAGGCATCTTGTTATATATTTAAAGCTGATGTTGCATTTTTACTTCAACACTTACAATTTAACTTAACAGGGGAAAAAGATGTTTTCTCCACTAAACTCAGGGCCTAAAGCCACAAACTATCACCATTTATTGCCGAAGATAATTTTTTTCAGCTGAAATGCTTAATTGAAAGCATTATAACTCCCGGTTTAGTCATTTAGTCCAACTGTTAAGGGTCTATCCATCTACGAGAGCTATACAGTTATAATTATGTTTAGGGAATGATAGCCGACTCGGAAAGGTGAGATAGAAAATAATATTTGTGACCACGGGGCAAGTTTAGAAAAAGAAAAGTAAGTAGAGAGCAAGTCGTGAACTTCGTTGACACGACCAACTGTAGCTCTTCCCGTAGACTCGACAACTTCAAAATTCGAGAGACTTTCCGTTGTTTCCAATTTAATCTAGAAAGGTTTTTGGGAGAATCAATGCATGAAGTGTCTTAACAGAAGGATTTTCATTTTCTCCGAGGAGCTCAGATCAAAATGTATCTTTTTTTCATTTCACAAGAGTCATCTGATCATTTTTATTACTACCGCATCCACACAGTAATGCAAAGTTGCCGAAATGAAATTTTTCGCATACACATGTGAACCTAGCATCACAATATCTTTTCCCATTGGTTCAACTGATTATTGTTTTCTGCTGTTTCTGACATCAAATGATTAGTTCACATTTAATGATCATGGACTGTGACGGAACTTTGTGGAAATTGTCTTGATAATAAACTAGTAAATTAAGGATTGTGTAGGGGAGACTTTATTCAAATGAACTATTTTTTCTTGTATGTGTTTTTTTATTACTTGATTAGTCAGAGATGGCTGAAACTGGCGTGAAAGAGGCAAGTTGCACAATCTTTTGCAACCCCATATTGTGCAAAAATTTTGCACGTTTTACACCAGAAAGTAAACACTTTGAAATGGGACCTTAGTTCACAGAATTGTCAACTATAAACTCATAGTAGTGGGGGTGTCTGATAGACACCTCTCCCTAACTAACCCCTGGGCCTGATGCCAGCTGACACTACACAGCTGACATCAACCCCCAAAAATATCACCTCGATTGCCACCTCACCAGGGCAGTCGAAATAGCCAGGCAAAAGTGCCAGAATTGGTGCATCTAATGCATGCACCAATTTTGGGGCAGCTGCAGGCTGTTTTTCTTAGGCTGGGAAGGGCCAAATAACTATGGACTTTTCAAGGCAGATTATTTCAACCCCCAACTGTCTGCTTTACTTTTGCTGGTTATCATAAATTGGAGGGACCTCATGCTGTTTTTTTTTACTTATTTATTTATCTGTTAGGTTAAACAAGGCTAAAATATCCTTTAGTGCCACATGCAATGCACTAAAAGGTGCAAGTGTACAAACCCTGCTCTTATCTATGCTCTCCCTCCAACATCATCTCTTCCTGAATTGCTTCTGAGGACAGTGTGCCGAGTATCACACCTCCGGGTCTCATATAAGTAATGCTGATGCGATGCAGCCAGCCAATTACAGTAAAGCTAGTAGCCAACATGACTATGGCATTACAATGATTGGCAAGCAACCCATGCATGTTTATGGATTGTTTAATAGCCGCAAAACATGCAGACTCGAGTATGGCACTTGAGCACCCGCGATTCTCGGCCAAGTAATATGGGTATCCATTCACCCCGATGTTCGATCGCGCATCGTGCACTGACAAGCACACTCGCTTATCACTATCTCCAACATTTCAACCTTCAAGTGCAACATCAAAAAATGACCTCTTCAGAAAACCCTAGAGACTGCAATGATTCTGCTGCCACCTCTATATCACAGAGCTGCTCCAACCTCTCAACCTACTGTCCTTTACCTTTATACTCAATAGATTTTTAAGCTCATGACAGGGTCCTCTATCTCTGTACCAGTCAACTTGTTTACTTTGTTTTATTTTCTATTTATGATTGCTTTATGTATTTTACCCTTCTTTACATGTACAGCACTCTTGAATTAATGATGCTTTAAAAATGAATAAGAAGATTTTTCCCTGCCAAGGACCATCTGCCTGTTGATTACATGCAACACTGTCTTTATCTAATTTTTGTGGCAAACCCTGGATTTACCACGAACTTCCATTTTCTATGTGCCTACACTCTTGGCTTCTTGGGCTTCTTGCCTTTTGCTGCTTGTGGCCTGCCCTGGTTCTGGTTGATCCATGGGTCATCCAGCAAGTCCTGCAAGATTTTTCCCTGCCAAGGACCACCTGCCTGTTGATTACATGCAACAGTGTCGATATCTATCGATCATTGAAAGCCGTGGATTTACCATAAACCTACATTTTCTATGTTTGTCTACACTCTTGGCTTCTTGGGCTTCTAGCCTTTTAATGCTACCTACTCAGCTAGTTAGCCTGACTTGGTTCTTACTGATCCCTGCGTAATCCAGCAAGTCCTGTCTGGTGTGCCATCATCTTCTGTCCGTGTTGCTCACCAAACGCCATAGGGAAATCACCTTACAAGGTAAGCCCATAGCAATAAGTGTCCGTTATGTCAAGGTTAAAGGTGCAGTGATTGATTACAATAAACTTTTTCTCTAAGAAGAAGCATTTTTCCATGCCAAGGACCATATGCCTTCTGATTACATGCAACAGTGTCGATATCTATTTTTCATTGGAAGCCCTGGATTTATCTTAAACCTATATTTTCTATGTGTCTACACTCCTGTCTTCTTGGGCTTCTTGCCTTTTGGTGTTTGTTGGCCTGCCCTGGTTCTTGATGATCCATGAGTCATCCGGCAAGTCCTACTGGTGTACCATCACCATCTGTCATATTAGCCACTTTTTGTTCTCCTGTTTTTGACTGTTTCCTGTGGTTTGCAGCTCTTTCCACGGTTTCTACTTTGTTGTTTTTTCCGTGGTTCTTTTAAGAAATCATGTTGAGTTTTTCATGTCTGTTTCATCTTCTCCACGATATATTTGTTATGAATTGATTACTATTTAATAAATACTTGTAATTTTTTGCATATTAGCCACTTTTTGTTCTCCTGTTTTTGACTGTTTCCTGTGGTTTGCAGCTCTTTCCACGGTTTCTACTTTGTTGTTTTTTCCGTGGTTCTTTTAAATTGAAATCATGTTTAGTGCCTAATGGATTGCTACGGTATTCTAACTTTGCTTTCTGTGTTTTGCACAGTTTCTCCATTTACGGCTATGGATTTCCATGTGCGAGAAGAGACATGGCGTTCTCAGCTTAATGATTTTTTCAGACATGACAGTGGTGCAGATGCCAGGTCCGGTGAGGTGAGCCTGCGGGAGGAGGTGGCCAAGTATAAGGGGCTCATTCATAAACGCACCAAAATATGGTGGAACCGTGCCTTTTTGGAACGGTATCTACAACAGGGACTCATACCACGTGGACTGAGGGTCCAGGTGTTTCCATCATTTGACATTGATGACAATACCTTTAAAGACAAATGGGAAGATTTCGCCAATAACTGTTCTAAGGGTTTCATCCAACTATTATGTGACCTGAACAGCTCACAACTTCGGGCAATTGAAACTGAGACAGCTGACTTACAAAACAGGATTACTGCGGGACTCAGTACGGAGGCCTTCAAGACTTTTGAGACGGACGTTGAGAATGATATGTCCAGATGGGAGAAAGAAGTTAAGGATAGCAAAATTAAAAAATTCCATCGAGATGAATTAGATCTGCAATCCAACAGGGTTTATAAATGGAGGATGTCATCTGACCGATCCAGACCGTTTAGACGATTTAATCAGAACCGATCACGCTCTAGATCCACTTCAATACGGTCGTACACCTCAGGTGAGGAATCTTCCATAGAGGCGTATGATCCCTCCACATCCGGTAATAGGATGTTTATACCCCAAAGGAAATATAAGAAGAAACAGGCGGACACGCCTAGACCTCCAACCGATCCCCCCATGACTAGACAACAACATAAAAATGCTCTACAGGTAATTAACCTGTCCTCACATCCACTTTCTCAAACTCAGATTGAATTATTATCTAAAGGCCTTAGTTTTTCTCCCACTAATTCATTTAATTTCTTTACAGCCTTGAAGGACCTCCATATTTTCTCCCGCAAGGTCCTGTTGAAAAAGTTACACTCCAAAAACCCTCTGTCCTATAACCCTACCGACCGGGCCGAAAAAGAAGCTCTCCAGGCTCTGGAAGACCTCCTGAGTGAACAACAGGTAGATCCACAAGGTGGTTTTCCACCTTCTATCTTACCACGCTCCACACGGTTCCCTCCCTTGTCCCTCTGTTCCTCTGTAGAGATTTTTACTAGACTCGTCTCTGACGAATTTAAACTTCTATCTACAAGACGTAGATTTGACAATTTGAATCATGCACAGAGGAGGGCACTTCGTGATTTGCAAAATCTAGATGATGTCCAGATAAAACCGGCGGACAAGGGAGGCAACATTGTGGTTTGGCCCAATAGTCTATACGAGAAAGAGGTATACCGCCAGTTACGCGATAGACAAACCTATTCGAGATTAGAGTCGAGCCCTCTGGTCTCCTATTCCGACTTACTCCACCGGATACTGCTTGGAGCTTTCGAGGACGGTATTATCACCAAAAAAGTCTTTGATGGCTTATTTGTAACCTCTCCCAAGATTCCGACATTTTACCTCCTGCCCAAAATCCACAAAAATCCCGAAAACCCGCCGGGGCGTCCGATCGTGTCTGGCATTGACGGTCTATGTGACCCAGTGTGCCGATTTATAGATTACTACCTAAAGCCACTTGTTGAGACCTTACCATCTTATGCCAAAGACACGACGGACGTCCTTAATAGGGTTGACGGGATTTTTGTGGATACTGACACCCTTTTGGTGACAGCAGATATTGAGGCCTTGTATACGAGCATCAATCATGAGGATGGTTTGGAGGCGGTCCGCTTCTTTCTGGGCAACACCAACCGGGATGGCCATTTCTGTGAACTCATACTTGAGCTGCTCCGTTTCATTCTCACACACAACTTTTTTATTTTTAAAGATCGTTTTTATTTACAGACACGCGGCACTGCGATGGGCGCGGCCTGTGCGCCTTCGTACGCCAATTTGTTCCTCGGCTACTGGGAGAGGGGCATCTTTGGCGACGAGGGCGTCCAGGCGGCTGCCCATGCGCAGTGCTGGATTAGATACATCGATGATGTGTTTATTCTCTGGCAGGGTACAGCGGAGCAGCTTACCTCATTTATGGATACATTAAATCATAATTCCATTAATCTCAAACTCACATATAAATTTGATTTACAGCAGATTGATTTTTTAGATATTTCTATTGGAGTTGACCCATGTCGGCAACTACAGACTGATGTCTTTAGGAAACCGACATCGGTCAACTCCCTTCTACATGCCTCATCCTCTCACACTTCTAATACTATTCAAGCTATCCCGGTTGGTCAGTTTCTCAGAATGAGGCGGATCTGTTCCACCTCTGGCAACTTCAAGGCCCAGGCTGAAGACCTTAGCGCCAGATTGGTTGCTAGGGGCTATAGTCACCGCTCCATCAAAAAGGGTTTCAATCGGGCTCGGAATACTCAGAGGCGGGAACTCCTACAGTCTTCTGGTCGAGGGGATAGGGGGTTCGGAGAGGTTCGTTTCATTTCCACATTCAATCATGAGTGGCAAACTATGCGCGGTATCTTTAACAAATATTGGCCAATTTTGAAGAGCGATCCGAGCCTGAGCTCTCATTTACCTGACCATCCACTTACGACGGCCCGACGTTCCAGGAATCTGAAGGATTATCTTGTGCGCAGCCATTACGTTCCAGCGGTGTCCCATCTTTTTGGCCAAATTGCCCCCCTATACGGTTGCTTTCCATGTGGCCACTGTCTTGCGTGCACCAATGTCCCTCGCAGCAAGACCTTTACAACTGTAGATGGCAGCCGCACTTTTGACATCAGGTGTTATGTTTCTTGTGCGACCTCGAATGTGGTTTATTATGCCACTTGCGGCTGTCCGAAGGTCTACATAGGTCTGACTTCACGGGAACTCCGAATCAGGGTCCGTGAACATGTGAGGGACATTGGTGCGGCCAAGACGGTGGTGGATGTGTCTACCCTTAAAACCCTGCCTCGACATTTTCGTAGCCATCATGATTGTAGCAGCAAGTCGCTTAGGATTAAGGGTATAGATGTTATTCATGTCGGCAGCAGGGGTGGTAATATTAGGAAAATTCTTGCCCAAAAGGAAACGAAGTGGATCAGCATCGTGGGTTCTATGACCCCAGCTGGCTTGAATGAGTCCCTTAGCTTTGCCCCTTTCCTGTAGTTCCTCCCTTCTCCTCCCCCCCCTTTTTCTGGAACATCTGCCTGTTTTTATACCTGGCATTTGTTCCAGAATTTTAAATTTTTTACACTGTTTTTAATTAATTTTTCTTATTTCCCATTTTTTTCATAGCCCTTTTTCTCCGTTTTGTGTGACCAGCATTTTACCAACACTGTCGGTTTGAAGAATCTACTGTGGAACTTATTTCGTCTCTGAATGTGTGCTCGCCATGGACATCCATCATCATGCCCATTATTGTATTTACTTTCTTTATTCTTTTATCGGATCAACTATTATATGTTTATACATGACTTACTGCTGGCATTCGGCGGGCACTTCCTACATTTATATACTGAGTATATTACTTCCAGTTGTGATCCTCCCGACCTGGATGGTATGATTGAGCGCATGCGTGGTCCGCGCTTGTCGTCCCGGCCTGCCCGACGGCGTCTCTCTGGTAGTGGCGTGCAGGACTGGGAGCCGCGCCCCCTCTCGTGCACGCCTTGCCTGACGCTGTGCGCGCACTCCCGGCCGCCCGCGCCGACCGCGCATGCGCCGACCTTCTCACCATTCATTGGCTACCAAGGATCATGTGACGGGTCACCTGGTCCATTTAGTACTTCCGGCAACGGAGAAAATCATATCCCTCACGGTCTGATGAAGCGTGTCACTCTCTTCACGCGAAACGCGCGTTACCCTTCCTAGGGGGGTATCCAGACCTCTGCACTATTGGCACTTTACTATTTGTTAATCTGGCTGCACTGGGTATGTTGTTATGATTGATCATGTACTTACATCGTTACTGCATTGCATTGTATCATTCTAACCTTTTGTGCAGCTCTCTGCATTAACTGTGTTACCATTCTTTGTGCCAGTGTTTTTTCATGTCTGTTTCATCTTCTCCACGATATATTTGTTATGAATTGATTACTATTTAATAAATACTTGTAATTTTTTGCATATTAGCCACTTTTTGTTCTCCTGTTTTTGACTGTTTCCTGTGGTTTGCAGCTCTTTCCACGGTTTCTACTTTGTTGTTTTTTCCGTGGTTCTTTTAAATTGAAATCATGTTTAGTGCCTAATGGATTGCTACGGTATTCTAACCTTCTGTCCATGTTGCTCACACAACGCCTTAGGAAATCCACCTCATCAGGTAAGCTCATAGCAATAAGGGGCTGTTATGACAAGGTTAAAGGGGCAATGATTGATACCAATAAACGTTTTCTTTAAGAAGATTTTTTTTTTCAGCCAAAGACCATCTGCCTGCTGATTACATGCAACGCTATCTTTGCATATTGTTTTGTTGTAAGCCCTGAATTTATCATAAACCTACATTTTCCGTGTGTCTACACTCCTGGCTTCTTGGGCTTCTTGCCTTTTGGTGCTTGTTGTCCTGTCCTTGCTGATCCATGGGTCATCCGGCAAGTCCGGCCCGGTGTGGCATCACCTTCTGTCCATGTTGCTCACCCTACACCTTGAAGAATTCACCTAACCAAGTAAGTCCATAGCAATAATGGGCTGTTATGACAAGGATAAAGGGGCAATTGTTGATACCAATAAACATTTTCTCTAAGAAGAAGAATTTTTCCCTGCCAAGGAAAATCTGCCTGCTGATTACATGCAATACTGTATTTGCCTATTTTTTGTTGCCACCCCTGGATTTACCATAAACCTATATTTTCTATACGTGTCTACACTCCTTGCTTCTTGCCTTTTAGTGATTGTCGGCCTGCCCTGGTTTTTGCTGATTCATGGGTAATCCGGCAAGTCTGGCCCAGTGTGGCATCACATTCTTTCCATGTTGTTCACCCTACGCCATGGAGAATCCACCTCAACAGTTAAGCCCATAGCAATAAGGGGCCGTTATGACAAGGATATGAGACAAAGATTGATACCAATAATATTTTTTTCTAGTCCCTCTAATCCTAACATTAAAAATGTGTAGAATTAAATAACTTGTAGCAATACGGTCACATAAAGCTTCCACAATCCCTGATAACGGAAATGAACAATTTGCATTTTTCTATAGTAGAATAATGTTTAGTTGTGATTTCCCTTTAAGTCTTTATATCCTTTTTATTGTTTAATCTGAGAATTTAAAATTGTCTTAAAGACCTTTGAGGCGATAATACGCAAAGGTTTTCTGATATGATAAAAGGAGTATCAAAGCTTCAATAGCGATCAGACGTAGGATAATGTCGAACACTATACATTCTATGTAATATATTCAAAGAAGGATCATGTTTCCGCTGAACTCTCTTCCGTGAGACATTTTTAATTTTGTTAAGTATTCCAAAAATTCAGTGTCAGTCCATCCTTCAAATCCTCGCAGTCAGTATCTCTTACTTACAATCGCGACTTTTTACATTTCAAAATATTCAGAACCCCTGAAGATCTGAAGTTCTTTCCTAGGAAACAAACGATAGTTAAAACATTATGCAAATCGGCATATCTCAAGGGGAAGATAAAAGTGACTGTGGATTACACTTCAACACAATATAAGTTCTTATTTGTGTTCAAAGCGTTACCTTTTTGCACTTTACAATTAGCACACGAGTGAGCGCGCCTTTGATGAAAAACATAAATTAAGAGAAAATGTTTTGTAAGTGTCTGGTGAGACAGGAAAACTTTCATGTACCGAATGCTTTTGAATGAAGTGTAACCACGCGAAAGAGTCAGGAAATAAAGAAGTAAAAATGCAAGAGAATCAGGCCCCGGATTGGGAATTTGTAACAGCCATTGTAATTTGCTCGACCGAGACAACAAGCAGAGATGTAACCTGCTCCGGGACACTAATGCAAAATGTGTAAAAGGGCCAACAAGTTATTATTAGTGATGGACGAGTGCTAAAATGCCTAAAATGCTTGAATGCTCGTTACTCGATTCTAGCTGGTCAGACGCTCGGAGGAGCTCGACGGGCATAATGACCGTGTAGAGTCAATTATTGGCCTGTTCATACAGCCAACTATTAACAGAGCATTTCCAGATGGAGGGCATTTTTTTTGTTTGGTCACACTACGTCCGAGAACTTTGTTTTGTCCCCCACACTGTGAATGGCTTTCCCTGTGGTGTCTGTCATACATCATGCAGTGAAGCAAGCCTGTGCATTGTGGAAGTTGTTTCACGGACAATCAATCACACTGTGTTTTGCTCTAAACTCCCTGAGTGTCATGACAGCATCAGATGCTGTTCAGACCACAAACTCTGACACTTCTGTTGCTTCTGAGTTGAAAGGCTCGGGTGTCAACCAGCTGTGTGCTCAATAGTGATCAGACTAGCAGGAGTTAATTTCTACTAGCCCTTTTACCTTTTGGATCACACGTTGTGGGAAACCTATCACATGTATTCCCCACCTTTTTAGGATGGAGGAATTTGCTTTCCTATGCAGACTATAGCTTTCTGCTAAACCGATCCTTGTGCATTTTTTTTTTGTATGGTCACAATATGTTCGAGAATTTTGTTTTGTCCCCATACTACGAATGGCTTTCCCTGTGGTGTCTGTCATACATCATGCAGTGAAGCAAGCCTGTGAATTGTAAAAGTTGTTTCACGGATGAAATTTCACACTGTGTTTTGCTCTAAACTCCCTCAGTGTCATGATAGCATCAGATGCTGTTCAGACCACAAACTCTGACACTTCTGGTGCTTCTGAGTTTGCAAAGCCTCGGGCGTCAACCAGCTGTGTGCTCAATAGTGATCAGACTAGCAGGAGTTAATTTCTACTAGCCTTTTTACCTTTTGGATCACATGTTGCGGGAAACCTATCACAGGTACTCCCCACCTTTTTAGGATGGAGGAATTTGTTTTCCTATGCCGACTATAGCTTTCTGCTAAACCGGTCCTTGTGCTGTTGTTTTCCAGTCTAGTAATTTACTATGTGTTGCTTGGTGTGCTGTGTGTCCTGTTGAGTTATTTTCTTACTGCTTTAGTTTTCCTCCTTTTTACTTGTCTGATTACTTTGTGTGAGCATGCTGTGTGATAGAGCTTTGTCTATCACTGTTGATGTTTACATGTACCTGTTCCACCCCTCCTCCTGGGGTAGAGAGGAATGGGGTACTACATGAGGGCTGGTCAGGAGCAAAGGTAGGAAGGTAGCCCACACATCATCACCATTAGACGTACCTCTGGGATCAGGGACAGCTAGGGCCCCCTAGCCTGAGGGTCCCCTCTTATCCCTTGTCACTCCGTGACATGAAATATCCGAGCACCCACAACATGTGGCTATAAGTTTTAAAATCCAAGCAAGTAAAGTTTGTAAAATTTGCAGCTTGTTGAGTGACAGCAGCTTTGGATCAGATAATAGCTGGGGTGGGTATTCATAGTTATCATTTCCCCCTGTTATTTATGCAAATTATATTATATATTATATTATTATATTATAGAATCAATTTAGTTTTGTTACTAGAAGGACCTGTGCTGATGTTATATGCTTGTGACCAGAAGGGGTGGGGCCTCAGCCAACAGAAAAATGTTGCTTCCTGGTATCAGCTTTGCTGGCTGAGGCCCCGCCCCTTCTGGTCACAAGGGTATGACATCAGCACAGCTCCTTCTAGTCAAAAAGTACATTGATTCTATAATAGAATTAGCATAAAAACAGGGGGAGGGGATAACTCTGAATACCTACTCCAGCTATTACCTGATTCAAAGCTGCTGTCACTCAAAAAGCTGTTCATTTTACAAACTTTACTTTCTTGGATTTTAAAACCTAAATGTCACGCTGCACTACTGAAGTTACAGAAACCACAGGTAATATAGCTTCAGAGTGCAATTTAGCAAGCAACCACTAGGTGTCAGCAGAGAAGTCAGTATTCCGAGTCATCAGCAAGAGGTCTAAGACAGAAGCACGGGAAAAGACAATACATGGAAAGGAGCCAGTAAAGAGTCAGAAGCCAAAGAGAAACGTACAAACCAAAGGGGACAGACGAATGCTAGTCAGGAGCAAGGATACAGGTAGGGAAGTCCAAATACAGATAAGGGAAGAAGACAAACAGGTTAGGACAGGGGAAAACAGCACACAGGAAGGTAGTTAAGGACCAGGACAGGCAGATGAACGGGGGAGGGTACAAGTCAGGACACAGTAGCAGGGAGGCAGGACAGATCGGGAACACTTACCAGAGCCAGTATGTACACTGCAAGGCAGAAATATCACTGGCGCTGACCCATAGGTGCAGCACCCAGATATAGCATCCCGGGATCCAGAACGAGGCAGGGGAAGTTAACCCCTGACATGACCAGGCCACAGCTGGGTGTAACCCCACCAGGGAAAATCCGGCCTGGATCATGACACTAGGCATTCTAGCTGACAACTAAAGGTATGTATAGAATAAGCCTGATAGTGCCAGTATAGCACGGGCTTTAGTTTATATATAAAAATCCTAGTGATTAGTGCGCTTTAATGTATAAATTTCTATTTATTTAGGAAATGTACAGTATCTATCCAGTATAGATTTTTTTTCCTTACTTTGTTATTTTAGATTTTCTCTTCTGTCTTGATGTATTTGAAAAAAATGAAAAAAAAAATAGTAATATTTTTTTTCTTAATACTACTTATAATAATTCTAATAATAATAATAATAATAATAATAATAATAATAATACATAAATAATATTACCCAACATTAGTGCTGTAATTTCTCCACAATTTTCCAGGAATAGTGCTCGGAGTTAACAGTCCGCAGCAAATAGGGCCGAGGAGATTTCCATTTGCAATCAATTAAGAAAATGATCTTGAACAAATATAAGCATCGTAAATTTCGGTTGGTGATATGCCTAAGAAATATGCTAATGGCAAAAATACTGACAAATCTGTCAGATTATTGTAAATAATAGCAATTCGAAATGGATGGATGTAATTGCTATTGGGAAACTTTATGGTGTTAATAGAGCTTTTATTATTTGATTAAGCCAATAATCCTTTTTTGATGTTTCACTTTGTTAGTTGTTGACATAATTTATTCTTTTTAATTTCACAATGCCATGCTACGTTCTGTAGAAAATGATTGCCTTTACCATGTGGGGATATGAATGTGTTCCAGTTGGAGTGATTTTATTTATTTATTTTAAGTGGATATTATAGTCTTCCCAGTGTGTTTTCTCCCAAAAAAAAAAAAGACGTTTTCTAAAGTGTACCAACAACTATTTATGGGCTGGAAGTGGTGTACTTTGACATTTGGCATTAAATAATGCAATCAGTGGGATTTCAGAGCAGTATAATACAAATTGCATTTTCACAAAGGGATCGGGGTATTAGCAGAACATTTATGCCTTTTTTTGCAGTCTAAACATATTGAATTCTGGGACGCAGCTGATTTGTTATAACAATAATCTCTCGAATGCTCCATATTCATCAGCATTTTTTCATACAAGTGTCTCTATAACTTGTTCGTTTTCAATTCTCCTCCGGCATCTTAAAAATGTATGGTAGGAAAATAAAAAAAGTTTTCATGATTTCCCCAGATACGTCAGGTTCCTTCAATCACCGTAAAATGGCACATCCTGGGGACTAGCAAATTAAATTGTTGGCTTGGTGTCACGCTGTACAAAGGCTAGTAAGACGTAGTACAGCATATTCCCCACTAGGGGGCAGCAGAGTAGTGAAGAAGAGACAAAGAAATACTGTAATAGAAAGGCAGCTGAAGTACAGCAGAGTAACTTCAGCAAGTAGTTAACAGGCAAGCCACCAGAGGGCAATAGAGTAGTCAAGCAGGCAGGGTCTAGCCAGGAAAGTCAAGTTACTTGAAAGGAAGGATCAATATCAAGTCAGAAAACAGAACCGAGTTGGAAGCCGAGAGATCAGGTATGTCGGGGAAACATAAACTACAGACAGTAGCGGGAAGTCAGGGATCGGGACAGGCAGACGAACGGGGGAAGGTACAAATCAGGACACAGTAGCAGGGAGGCAGGATAGTTCAGGGATACTCACCAGAGCCAGTATACAAGCTGCAAGACAGCAATATCAATGGCACTGAGCCATAGGTAGAGAGGCAATATTTAGCATCCTGGGATCCAGAACGAGGCAAGGGAAGTCAACCCCTGACATCACTTGGGGGGTCTCTGATAGACGCCTCTCCATTACGTACCCTTGGGCTTGATGCCAGATGACATTATACAGCTGACATCAAACCCGAATACCATAACCAGCTGGGAAAAGTGCCAGAATTGCATCCAATGTAATACATCCCTTCTAGGGTGGCTGCGGACTGCTATTTTTAAACTGGGAAAGGCTTAATAACCAATTACTTTTCCAGCCTGATAATATGAGCCTCCAGCTGTCTGCTTTACCTTTGCTGGTTATCAAAAGTAGGGGGACCCCACGTCATTTTTTAAATGATTTATTTATTAAGTTAAACCAGTTTAAAAATGTCACGCCAGATACTGGAAAGTACCAAGCGCATGGTGAAAGCGAAGAGAAACCCTGTGTCTAGGTAAAGGGAAGATGGTGACCCCCTGACAGAACCTACTACTGGCACATGGGGTCCCTCACCACCCTGAATAGGTTTTTTACCTATGTGCCGAGCCAGTTACCTGACCCTATGTATCCCTACTGCTGGTTCCTGGGGTCCTTCACTACCCTAGATAGGTTCCACACCAAAGCATGGAACTGGATACCTGACCCTAGGTATCCCTAGTGCTAGGCCTTAAAAAGGGAACGGATGGGATGAGCTCTTCAACATCCCCACTAAATAACTATAGGAGACACAGGTGGAAAAACGTGAACAACTTATCATTACTCAGGAAAAAGTTCAGCAGAGCTTCCAGCAATGATGCCACAGAGGAGTACATACCACCTGCTTTCAATTTCGGCTTGAAGGAACTGAAAATATCAACACCACCAGTCCAAAGGAAGGAAGAGGTATTTAAACACCAAGGGAATACTGATAATCAAATCCCCTGCTTGCAATCTTGGCTTGAAGGAACTGAAAATATCACCAGCACCAGTCCCAGGAAGAAAGGAGTATTTAACCACCAAGGGAATACTGATGATGAACAGGTTGGTGGAAGTCGAGCTCCTGCTGGGTCCCAAAGGGAGAGAAATGAATCCAATAGGAAAGCTACATATACCAATGAATATTGATAGCAGGAATAATGGAAAATCAGGGAGCATTCTGCGCAGCCAAATGCTGCGACCTTCTATGGCCAGAAACTATATGACTGTCTGTCACACATGACAAGTGGTCTCACCGACTTGTCGCTTCGTTGGCCATCTCCACGACTTGGGAAGAAATTGAAGCCTTCTTTGATGACTGAGTAATCTCCGATAGACTGTGGCCAGTGAAAAAAAGCTTTTAATGCAACATGACCCTAAACACCATCCAACAAAGTATTAAAAAATCATATTTTTTAGTTTTTTTTTCAAAATGTTCCATTTATCTCAGGATATGGTCAGGTTTCCATCGTAATGTAAAGAAATGAGCCGCAATATCAGGCGCAGCCAATAAACACGACTGGTGCTGTATCGAGGAAAATAATGCAGACATTGTTTTATCTAAAACAATTACTTGAAACATCTTCATTACTACCAACTGAGGAGACGCCAAGCGTCTTGTTCCTCAAAGTCGTCATGTCATAGCCAATCTGAAAAGCGGGATGCCATAACCGCAATCATGTCACTTTGAAGACCTCTTTGGAAGCAATAACATTTTTGCCTATGGGTGCAAAGTATTTGCTGAATTTAAATGAATACTGCTGACTGGAGTTAAGTAAACAATGGAGAAGAGAGATAAATCTTAAGGTTACAATCATTCTGCTTATCAAGCACCGTAAGCTTCCGCTTCTCATTATCATTGATGGCAAACTACTCTCCCGGTCGACCTTCAATGTCACATCAGTTTGTGCCACGAGGCATAATTTAATTTGTTATCAATACTACTTCATTAAGAATATACATACAGATTATTGCAAAGTACTTTCCACCAAGCCACAAAGTTCCTTTTCAAAAATCAACATTTTCCATTTTGCTTAAAATAATATTAGGTTTCACAAATGCAAGATGATGGGTACTGTTCCTTTAACTCCTTGTGGTTTTTCCATCGTGTAAAACCCTCTTCAATTGTGTTTTACCATATGTCAATCTGGGAACGTGTGAATATATCTTAACTTTTTTACTAAATAAGGATCAATTGGTGATCAAATGATCAATATTGATTGAGCTGCTGAGACCTCCATTGATCAGCGCCCGCTGGAACGACTCTCAGCACATTCAGAAAATACATTGATTTGCTATCAGTTATTCACTTATCTTGTAGAAGATGCTTTATTGAAGCTTTTTGCTGTTTAAAGGGGTCCACCGGGAAGATATAAAGATTCTTATACTGTCCCTGTAGTCAGTTGTTGTAAAGATGATATGTCCAGTGCTATTTTTCTATCCTTATAACACCTGTAATTCTGTGTGACAGGAGCTGCTCCTACTGCTCCCCCTACCCTCTGGGAAGCTACATCACACATCAGGGGCCTGCTCCATGCCGTGAGTAAGCCAACCTCCTGATATCTGCTTCCTGCAGTCCAAGAATAAGGGGCTGGCCTCCCCCATGTTTTCTGCAGAGAATCAGGAGGCTGGCGGTTACCCTGCCCCTGATGTGTGGTGTCCCAGAGGGTAGGGGGAGCATTGAGTGCAGCTACTGTTACCTTGAATTACAAATGTGATTGAGCAGCTGAGACATCCTTCAATCAGCGCCCACTGGAACGGCTCTCTGCGCATTCAGAAAATATATTGATTTGCTATCAATTATTCACTTATTTTGTAGAAAATGCTTTATTGAAGATTTTTCCTGTTTAAAGGGGACCTCCGAGGAGATAAACATTCTTATACTGTCCCTGTACTGTAAAGATGAGATGTTCAGTGCTATTCTTCTATCCTTAAAACACCTGTAATTCAGTGTGACAGGAGCTGCTCCTACTGCTCCCCCTACCCTCTGTGAAGCTACATCACACACCAGGGGGCTGCTCCATGCTATGCATAAGCCAACATCCTGATATCTGTTTCCTGCAGTCCGAGGATAAGGGGCTGACCTCCCCTATGTTTTCTGCTGAGAATCAGGAGGCTGGCAGTTACCCTGCCCCCTGATGTGTGGTGTCCCAGAGGGTAGGAGGAGCATTGAGTGCAGCTTATGTCATCTTGAATTACAAGTATGATTGAGCAGCTGAGACCTCCATTGATCAGCACCCACTGAAACAACTCTCTGCACATTCAGAAAATACATTGATTTGCTATCAAGTATTCACTTATTTTGTAGAAAATGCTTTATTGAAGTTTTTCCTGTTTAAAGGCATCCTCCGGGGAGATAAAAAAAATCTTGTACTGTCCCTGCAGTCATACTCTGTAAAAATGAGATGTCCAATGCTATTCTTCTATCCTTATAACACCTGTAATTCAGTGTGACAGGAGCTGCTCCTATTGCTCCACCTACCCCCTGGGAAGCTACATCACACATCAGGGGCCTGCTCCATGTGGTGCGTAAGCCAACCTGCGATATCTGCTTTTTGCAGTCCGAGAATAAGGGGCTGGCCTCCCCATGTTTTCTGCATAGAATTAGGAGATTGGCGGTTATCTTGCCCCCTGATGTGTGGCATCCAAGAGGGTTGGGGGAGCATTGAGTGCAGCTCCTGTCACCTTGAATTACAAGTGTTAAAAGATCTGCACTGGACATCTCATTCCTAAAGTGTATGAGTGTATGAGTGTAGCGACAGTACAATTATTTTGTTATCTCCTGGGAGAACCCCTTTAAGTTCCTCGGAAGATTATTACAATATTGTCCAAGACGTTAACAGACAGCTGTGATAGGGGAGCCCTATGACTCAGGAGAGCAGCTGGATATACATTATGCAGAGATGACTGAATCTTCTGAAATCCAAATTCGACGACTTTGATGAATTTTCCCCTGACAAATACGCTTTTGTGAATTTCAATACTTAAAGATTGAAATTTCTCAGAAAATACAAGTGGGGGAGGGAAGAGAGAGAAAGTACCCTGCTATTGATAAGAGCTTACTCTCTACACAAGAGAGAGGGAGGACCCTGCTGGCTTTAAGAGCTTACTCTACAGGAGAAAGAGAGAAAGGACCCCACTGACTATAAGAACTTAAGGATACTTTACATGCTGCGATATCGGTACCGATATCGCTAGCGAGCGTACCCACCCCTGTCAGTTGTGCAACCTTCCCTGCGACGCCGCTGTTGCCGGCGAACCGTCTCCTTTCTAAGGGGGCGGTTCGTGCAGCGTCACAACAACGTCACACGGCAGCCGTCCAATAGCACAGGAGGGGCAGAGATGAGCGGCTGGAACATGCCGTCCACCTCCTTCCTTCCTCATTGCCGGTGGACGGAGGTAAGGAGATGTTCGTCGCTCCTGTGGTGTCACACATAGCGATGTGTGATGCCGCAGGAACGAGAAACAACATCACTACTGACCAGATGATTTTTCATAAATAAACGACCTCTCTGAGACAAACGATTTTTGCCTCTTTTGCGATTGTTTAAGGTCGCTCCAGCCTGTCACACGCTGCGATGTCGCTAACGACGCCGTATGTGCGTCACAAATACCGTGACCCTGACGATATATCGTTAGCGATGTTGCAGCGTGTAAATGGCCCTTTACACTGTACAGAAGAGAGAAAGAGAGGGGATTGTGCTGATTATATGAGCTTACACTCTACATGAAAGAGATTACCCTGCTGACAGTAAGAGCTTACACTCTACAGGAGAGAAAAAGAGAGAGACAGAGAGAGAAAGAGAGAGAGAGAGGGGACCTCACTGACTATAAGAGCTTACACTCTACAGGAAAGAGAGAGGACCTAGCTGACCATAGGACCTTACACTCTACAGAAGAGAGAAAAAGAGGAAACCCTGCTGATTATAAGAGCTTACACCCTACATAAAAGAGAAGATCCTGCTGACAGTAAGAGCTTACACTCTGCAGGAGATTAGAGATTATACTCTACAGGAGAGAGAAGACCTCACTGACCATAAGAGCTTACACTCTACATGAGAGAGAGGACCACACTGATCAACAGAGCTTACACTCTACAGGAGAGAGAAAACTCCGCTGACCATAAGAGCTTGCACTCTACAGGAGAGAGGATCCTACTAATCATAAGCGCTTAAACTCTAGAGGAGAGAGATGATGCCGTTGATCATAAGAGCCTAAATTCTAGAAGAAAGAGAGGACCCGCTGACCACAAGAACTTACATTCTACAGGAGAGAGAGAACTCTGCTGACTATAGAAGCTTACACTCTACAGGAGAGAGATGACGTTGCTGACCATAAGAGCTTACACTCTACAGGAGAGAGAGGACCCCACTAACTATAGGAACTTGCGCTTTACAGAAGAGAGAAAGAGAGAGGACCTTGCTGATTAAAAGAGCTTACACACTACATAAAAGAGATGACCCTGCTGACAGTAAGAGCTTACACTCTACAGAAGAGAGAAGAACCCACTGACCATTACAGCTTACATTCTACAGGAGAGAGAGGACCATACTGTTCATAAAAGCTTACACTCTACAGGAGAAAGAGAACTCCGCTTACCATAAGAGCTTGCACTCTGCAGGAGAAAGAGGATCCTGCTAATCACAAGAGCTTATATTCTACAGGAAAGAGATTATGCCGCTGATCATAAGAGCTTACACTCTACAGGAGAGAGATTACGGCACTGACCATAAGAGCTTACACTCTACAGGAAAGAGAAAGCACCCCACTGACTATAGCAACTTACACTTTACAGAAGATAGAAAGAGAGGGGACCCTGGTGATTCTAAGAGCTTACACCCTACATGAAAGAGATGACCCTGCTGACAGTAAGAGCTTACACTCTACAGAAGAGAGAAGACCCCACTGACCATAAGAGCTTACACTCCACATGAGAGAGAGGACCAGAGAGGACCACACTTATCGTAACAGCTTACACTCTACAGGAGAGAGAACTCTGCTGACAATAAGTGCTTACATTCTACAGGAGAGAGAGGACCCCGCTGACCACAAGAGCTTACACTTTACAGGAGAGAGAGAGGACCCCACTGATCACAAGAGCTTACAATCTACAGAAGAGAGAGAGGACCCCAATGACCACAAGAGCTTACACTCTTACTGAGAAAGAAAAGAGAGATGACCTCACTGATCATAAGTACTTACACTCCACATAAGTGAGAGGACCACACTTATCGTAACAGCTTACACTCTACAGGAGAGAGAACTCCGCTGACCATAAGTGCTTACATTCTACAGGAGAGAGAGGACCCCACTGACCACAAGAGCTTAAAATCTACAGAAGAGAGAGAGGACCCCACTGACCACAAGATCTTACACTCTTACTGAGAAAGAAAAGAGAGATGACCTCACTGATCATAAGTAGAGATGAGCGAACCGGTCCCGGTTCGGCTCGAGGCGGTTCGCCGAACGGGGGGTCTGGCTCGAGTTCGGCTCGTCGAACGTTCGACGAACCGAACTCGAGCCCATAGGAAACAATGGCAGGCAATCACAAACACAGTAAAACACCTAGAAAACACCCTCAAAGGTGTCCAAAAGGTGACAAACAACTCACAACACAACACAAACACATGGGAAAGTGACAAGGACATGTACTCATGCGAAAACAAAACAGCTGGACAAGGAAAAAGAGGAGGACACACAGATATAGGCATGGCACGCCCTTCTAAAGTCATGTAAAACACCGCAAGGTGACTCCAAGCGGAGTCTCCCTTTTTTCCAAAAATTGGGCCCCACACACCCACCCCTTCAGTGGCAGCAGTTGTGCCCCAGTTGTACACTTCACAGCTAGATTTGCATCAAGCACATTCAAAAATACGCCATTCTTATCCGTCCCCAGGATGACACCGGGGTAGGTAGCAAAGTCTTTCCTGATCCCAGCTCTGTTCATCTTGGCTTCTTTTAAAAACACAGCAAGCAAGGGTTACTCCAAGCGGAGTCTCCCTTTTTTCCAAAAATTGGGCCCCACACACACCCACCCCTTCAGTGGCAGCACTTGGGCCCCAGTTGTACACTTCACAGCTAGATTTGCATCAAGCACATTCAAAAATACGCTATTCTTAACCGTCCCCAGGATGACACCGGGGTAGGTAGCAAAGTCTTTCCTGATCCCAGCTCTGTTCATCTTGGCTTCTTTTAAAAACACAGCAAGCAAGGGTTACTCCAAGCGGAGTCTCCCTTTTTTCCAAAAATTGGGCCACACAGACACCCACCCCATCAGTGGCAGCACTTGTGCCCCAGTTGTACACTTCACAGCTAGATTTGCATCAAGCACATTCAAAAATACGCCATTCTTATCCGTCCCCAGGATGACACCGGGGTAGGTAGCAAAGTCTTTCCTGATCCCAGCTCTGTTCATCTTGGCTTCTTTTAAAAACACAGCAAGCAAGGGTTACTCCAAGCGGAGTCTCCCTTTTTTCCAAAAATTGGGCCACACAGACACCCACCCCATCAGTGGCAGCACTTGGGCCCTAGTTGCAAACAGGATGTTTTGATTTGCATCAAGCACATTCAAAAATACGCTATTCTTAGCCGTCCCCAGGATGACACTGGGGTAGGTAGCAAAGTCTTTGCTGACCCATGACTTGTTCATCTTGGCTTCTTTTAAAAACAATGTAAGCAAGGGTTACTCCAAGCGGAGTCTCCCCTTTTTTCCAAAAATTGGGCCCCACACACACCCACCCATTCAGTGGCAGCAGTTGTGCCCCAGTTGTACACTTCACAGCTAGATTTGCATCAAGCACATTCAAAAATACGCCATTCTTATCCGTCCCCAGGATGACACCGGGGTAGGTAGCAAAGTCTTTCCTGATCCCAGCTCTGTTCATCTTGGCTTCTTTTAAAAACACAGCAAGCAAGGGTTACTCCAAGCGGAGTCTCCCTTTTTTCCAAAAATTGGGCCACACAGACACCCACCCCATCAGTGGCAGCACTTGGGCCCTAGTTGCAAACAGGATGTTTTGATTTGCATCAAGCACATTCAAAAATACGCTATTCTTAGCCGTCCCCAGGATGACACTGGGGTAGGTAGCAAAGTCTTTGCTGACCCATGACTTGTTCATCTTGGCTTCTTTTAAAAACAATGTAAGCAAGGGTTACTCCAAGCGGAGTCTCCCTTTTTTCCAAAAATTGGGCCACACAGACACCCACCCCATCAGTGGCAGCACTTGGGCCCTAGTTGCAAACAGGATGTTTTGATTTGCATCAAGCACATTCAAAAATACGCTATTCTTAGCCGTCCACAGGATGACACCGGGGTAGGTAGCAAAGTCTTTCCTGATCCCAGCTCTGTTCATCTTGGCTTCTTTTAAAAACACAGCAAGCAAGGGTTACTCCAAGCGGAGTCTCCCTTTTTTCCAAAAATTGGGCCACACAGACACCCACCCCATCAGTGGCAGCACTTGGGCCCTAGTTGCAAACAGGATGTTTTGATTTGCATCAAGCACATTCAAAAATACGCTATTCTTAGCCGTCCACAGGATGACACCGGGGTAGGTAGCAAAGTCTTTCCTGATCCCAGCTCTGTTCATCTTGGCTTCTTTTAAAAACACAGCAAGCAAGGGTTACTCCAAGCGGAGTCTCCCTTTTTTCCAAAAATTGGGCCACACAGACACCCACCCCATCAGTGGCAGCACTTGGGCCCTAGTTGCAAACAGGATGTTTTGATTTGCATCAAGCACATTCCAAATCCACAAGCATTTACTCTCCCCAGGATGACACAGGGGTAGTAAATTCCTTCTGGATCCATGACTTGTTCATTTTGATGAACGTCAGTCTGTCCACATTGTCACTGGACAGACGCGTGCGCTTATCTGTCAGCACACACCCAGCAGCACTGAATACACGTTCAGAGACAACGCTGGCAGCTGGACACGACAAAATCTCCAAGGCGTAAGTTGCGAGCTCTGGCCATTTTTGTAGGTTTGAAGCCCAAAAGGAGCAAGGCTCCAGTTGCACAGTCATGGCATCGATGTTCATTTGGAGATACTCCTGTATCATCCTCTCCAGCCGTTGACTATGTGTCAGACTTGTTGTCTCTGGTGGCCTTGCAAAAGAGGGTCTAAAAAAATTATGAAAAGATTCCATAAAATTGCTGTTACCGGCACCAGAAAAGGTCCTACTGGTACGGGTAGACTGTTGAAGATGACGAGACCGTCCCATGTTTGTCAAGTTACAACTGGGAGATTCACTCCCTGCACCTGCACGGTTGTTTGGTGGAAAAGCCGAGCTAAGATCTAGTAACAGCTTCTGCTGATACTCCTGCATACGTGCGTCCCTTTCTATGGCTGGAATTATGTCACAAAATTTGGACTTGTACCGGGGATCTAATAGTGTGGCAATCCAGTAGTCATCATCACTTCTAATTTTGACAATACGACTGTCATGTTGGAGGTAGTGCAACAAAAAGGCACTCATGTGTCTTGCGCAGCCATGCGGACCAAGTCCATGCTGTGTTTGTGGCATAGAGGTGCTACCCGTTCTTTCTTCCTCTGACATCTGACCCCAACCTCTTTCAACTGAAATTTGACCAAGGTCTCCCTCATCCGCTGAGTCTTCCATGTCCATGGACAGTTCGTCCTCCATTTCTTCATGTTCTCCTGCACCTTGCTCAACATTTCGCCTGCTACTATGCGCCCTTGTCGATCCCTGTCCCCCATGGTCCCATGCCTGCTGCGTTGGTGATGATGAACGTCTGGACCTTCGTGATGTTGTTGTCCCTTGCGCATATGAATCCTCCTGTAGTTCCTCCCCTTCATGTTGTCCCACCCCCTGACTCCGAATAGTGTTTAGCGTGTGCTCCAGCATGTAAATGACTGGAATCGTCATGCTGATAATGGCATTGTCAGAGCTAAACATATTCGTCGCCATGTCGAAACTGTGCAGAAGGGTGCATAGGTCCTTGATCTGAGACCACTCCATCAGGGTGATCTGCCCCACCTCTGCATCTCGTTGGCCCAGGCTATACGTCATGACGTATTGCACCAGGGCTCTGCGGTGCTGCCACAGTCGCTGTAACATGTGGAGAGTTGAATTCCAGCGTGTCGCCACATCGCATTTCAGGCGATGAACCGGCAGGCCGAAAGACTTCTGGAGCGATGCAAGTCGCTCTGCTGCGGCGCTTGAACGGCGGAAGTGAGCTGACAGTTTTCGTGCCCTGTTCAGAAGGCCATCTAGGCCGGGATAGTGTGTTAAAAATTGCTGCACGACAAGGTTCAACACGTGAGCCATACAAGGTACGTGTGTCACCTTGCCCAGGCGAAGTGCCGCACCCAGGTTTGCAGCATTGTCGCACACGGCCTTACCAGGCTGCAGTTTGAGTGGAGACAACCATTTATTAAACTCGGACCGCAAAGCTGACCACAACTCCTCAGCTGTGTGACTCTTATTACCAAGACATGTCAAGCTAAAGACCGCCTGATGCCGTTGCGCTCTGCTGCCAGCATAGTAATGAGGGGTGCGTGATTCCTTCTGCGCAGTGAGAACGCTGGTGGCCTGACCAGGCAGGCTTGGGGCGGAGGTGGAGGACCCAGATGAGGTGGAGGATGCAGAAGCAGTGGCGGAACTTGGACAGACAGAGGATTGACACACAAGTCGTGGGGACGGCAAGACTTGTGCAGCAGACCCTTCACCATCTATCACCATAGTTACCCAGTGCCCAGTCAGCGACATGTAACGTCCCTGTCCATGCTTACTGGTCCAAGTATCGGTGGTGAAATGCACCCGTTCACACACAGAGTTTCTCAAGGAAGCGGTGATGTTGTGTGCGACATGCTGGTGTAGCGCGGGCACACCTTTCTTAGAGAAGTAGTGGCGACTAGGCATCTGGTACTGGGGCACAGCGACAGACATAAGGTCTCTAAAATCCTGTGTGTCCACTAGGCGGAAAGGCAGCATTTCGGTAGCCAACAGCTTACAGAGGGATAGAGTCAACCTCTTAGCTTTGTCATGGGTCGGAGGAAGTGGCCTTTTATTTGACCACATCTGAGGGACAGAGATCTGGCTGCTGTGTGTAGACGGTGTTGAGTAGGGTGTCCCTTGAAAAATGCAGGTTTGTGAGGAAAGTGCAGGCGGAGACATGATGTTGCCTTCATCCAACGTTGGTGCTATCGATGTCTGAGAGAGCTGTACACACTCACTTGTTTCCCCTTCCAAACCAACTGACGACCTTACAAGCAAACTGCCTGTTGCGGTTACAGTGGTGGAAGTTTTGCGTGGAAAAACAGGTGTGGCAGCTGTCCCCACAGTCCTAGAAGATGAAGAGCGCGCGGATGCAGTGGAAGGGGCGGGCGGTGGATGGTTCGCTCCACTAGGCCGCATTGCAGCACGGTGAGCTTCCCACCGGGACTTATGATATTTAGTCATGTGACGATTCATGGAAGAAGTTGTCAAACTGCTGAGGTTTTGACCTCTACTAACAGAATCATGACAAATGTTACATATCACATGAGTTGGGCGATCTTTTTCGATGTGAAAAAAGGACCAGGCTAGGCAAGGCTTAGAGGCCATGCGACCTGTTGATCCACCCCGAATAATGCTCATAGGCAGAGTGGTGGCTGAGGATGCAGTTGTAGACGTGCTACCAGTGCTCCGACTCTGTCCAGGAAGGCGCAAGGTAACTTCGTCGTCGGTTGCATCCTCCTCCACCGCCTCTGTTGACCTCCTCGAGTGCCTGACTGGGGGTTGACAGTAGGTGGGATCTAGAACGTCATCATCAATTGTTGTGTTTGCACTCCCCTCCCCCTCAGACCGAGCCTCTTCTTGCCCTGACGGAATATTTAAGTTGTCATCCCAATCGGGTATCTGCGTCTCATCTTCATCAGTATGTTCCTCATTGTCTATAACCACAGGTGTTACAGTTTGTGACAAAGGGTCAACATTATGCTCAGAAACTTGGTCCTCACGGCCTGAATCTGAGTCACAAAGGTTCTGGGCATCACTGCAGACCATTTCCTGTTCTGTACTCACTGTAGCTTGGGAGCAGACCTCTGATTCCCAGGCTATAGTGTGACTGAACAGCTCTGCAGACTCAGCCATCTCAGTTCCACCATACTGTGCAGGGCTGATGGAGACTTCAGAGCTGGGAGAAAGCAAGTTTGATTGGGATGACAACTCAGAGGACTGGTGTTTTTTGGATGCGGTACTTGAAGTGGCAGAGAGGGCACTTGTTGGACCACTTGAGATCCATTCAAGCATTTTCCTTTTTTGCCCATCATCTACCTTTGTTCCTGTTGTTCGTGTCCGTAACAAAGGGAGCACATCGGATTGTCCACGGTAAGTAGTAGACATCTTACTTTTGCTGGTAGATGGTCTATCTTCAGCAGATGATAATGGAGCTTTGCCACCTTCCCCACGGACAAAACCTTTTTTGCCTTTTCCACCACGCCTCTTCCCCTTTCCACCAGCATCTGTCATTTTGCCACTCATGTTGATTGCGACAAGATTGTGGACTGAAAATGTGGTAGTAAAAATTGAGAGGTGGTGAAGATTGCAGTGGTGGTCTAGCTTTATTAACAGCAGAATAATAAAGAATAAATATCCCTGACAATGCAACTTAGTTATAATTAGTTGGAGTGTGCAACGCAGGCAGACGTGCTGCAAATGTCTTTGCACTAGTGGGACTATAGCAAAGTCCAATAGCCACGTATAGGATGCCACTAGGTACACTGAGTGTTTGCTAGTATAATGGCTTGGTTAGAATGAGTTGTAGTGTGCAACGCAGGCAGACGCGCTCTGCAAATGTCTTTGCACTAGTGGGACTATAGCAAAGTCCAATAGCCACGTATAGGATGCCACTAGGTACACTGAGTGTTTGCTAGTATAATGGCTTGGTTAGAATGAGTTGTAGTGTGCAACGCAGGCAGACGCGCTCTGCAAATGTCTTTGCACTAGTGGGACTATAGCAAAGTCCAATAGCCACGTATAGGATGCCACTAGGTACACTGAGTGTTTGCTAGTATAATGGCTTGGTTAGAATGAGTTGTAGTGTGCAACGCAGGCAGACGCGCTCTGCAAATGTCTTTGCACTAGTGGGACTATAGCAAAGTCCAATAGCCACGTATAGGATGCCACTAGGTACACTGAGTGTTTGCTAGTATAATGGCTTGGTTAGAATGAGTTGTAGTGTGCAACGCAGGCAGACGCGCTCTGCAAATGTCTTTGCACTAGTGGGACTATAGCAAAGTCCAATAGCCACGTATAGGATGCCACTAGGTACACTGAGTGTTTGCTAGTATAATGGCTTGGTTAGAATGAGTTGTAGTGTGCAACGCAGGCAGACGCGCTCTGCAAATGTCTTTGCACTAGTGGGACTATAGCAAAGTCCAATAGCCACGTATAGGATGCCACTAGGTACACTGAGTGTTTGCTAGTATAATGGCTTGGTTAGAATGAGTTGTAGTGTGCAACGCAGGCAGACGCGCTCTGCAAATGTCTTTGCACTAGTGGGACTATAGCAAAGTCCAATAGCCACGTATAGGATGCCACTAGGTACACTGAGTGTTTGCTAGTATAATGGCTTGGTTAGAATGAGTTGTAGTGTGCAACGCAGGCAGACGCGCTCTGCAAATGTCTTTGCACTAGTGGGACTATAGCAAAGTCCAATAGCCACGTATAGGATGCCACTAGGTACACTGAGTGTTTGCTAGTATAATGGCTTGGTTAGAATGAGTTGTAGTGTGCAACGCAGGCAGACGCGCTCTGCAAATGTCTTTGCACTAGTGGGACTATAGCAAAGTCCAATAGCCACGTATAGGATGCCACTAGGTACACTGAGTGTTTGCTAGTATAATGGCTTGGTTAGAATGAGTTGTAGTGTGCAACGCAGGCAGACGCGCTCTGCAAATGTCTTTGCACTAGTGGGACTATAGCAAAGTCCAATAGCCACGTATAGGATGCCACTAGGTACACTGAGTGTTTGCTAGTATAATGGCTTGGTTAGAATGAGTTGTAGTGTGCAACGCAGGCAGACGCGCTCTGCAAATGTCTTTGCACTAGTGGGACTATAGCAAAGTCCAATAGCCACGTATAGGATGCCACTAGGTACACTGAGTGTTTGCTAGTATAATGGCTTGGTTAGAATGAGTTGTAGTGTGCAACGCAGGCAGACGCGCTCTGCAAATGTCTTTGCACTAGTGGGACTATAGCAAAGTCCAATAGCCACGTATAGGATGCCACTAGGTACACTGAGTGTTTGCTAGTATAATGGCTTGGTTAGAATGAGTTGTAGTGTGCAACGCAGGCAGACGCGCTCTGCAAATGTCTTTGCACTAGTGGGACTATAGCAAAGTCCAATAGCCACGTATAGGATGCCACTAGGTACACTGAGTGTTTGCTAGTATAATGGCTTGGTTAGAATGAGTTGTAGTGTGCAACGCAGGCAGACGCGCTCTGCAAATGTCTTTGCACTAGTGGGACTATAGCAAAGTCCAATAGCCACGTATAGGATGCCACTAGGTACACTGAGTGTTTGCTAGTATAATGGCTTGGTTAGAATGAGTTGTAGTGTGCAACGCAGGCAGACGCGCTCTGCAAATGTCTTTGCACTAGTGGGACTATAGCAAAGTCCAATAGCCACGTATAGGATGCCACTAGGTACACTGAGTGTTTGCTAGTATAATGGCTTGGTTAGAATGAGTTGTAGTGTGCAACGCAGGCAGACGCGCTCTGCAAATGTCTTTGCACTAGTGGGACTATAGCAAAGTCCAATAGCCACGTATAGGATGCCACTAGGTACACTGAGTGTTTGCTAGTATAATGGCTTAGTTATCAGTTGGAGTGTGCAGAGGACAAGAGGGTACAGTGGCAGGATTGTGGTGCTCTGGGTAGAGGAATGGAAGACTGCCTTTCTATTCCCTCCTAATGGTGAAATGCAGGTAGGAAATCCCTGACCTGGGCTACACAGACGCTGTTGCTGTTTGCAGGACCTGTCACCTATGGCTCTCTGACCCTGCCGGTTGGAGCCCTTAAAAGGACTGCTATAAAGTGCTCTCCCTAAGCTGTCTAACGCTGTGTATGCAGCGCATACAGCTGTATCGGCTATAGGACTCAGGAAGACGGAGCTGCGACAGTGATGTCTGACACCAAAGACGCAGAAGGCAGATAATGGCGTCCGTGAAGAAAATGTCCGGTTTTATAATGCAGGGACATGTGACATGCAGATCCTATCACACATGCCGTTGCTTCTCTGGCTCAAAGTCCACTTAGCTGTGTGTGTGTCTGGGATTGGCTGACATGCTGGCCCGCCCCACAAGACGCGCGCACTTAGGGAAGGAAGACAAGAAAAAAAAAAAAAAAAAATGGCGATCGCCATTATAGAAACAGCAGTGATCTGAAGGCGCTGTTCACGCACACTATACACTGAAATGTGATAATAGTTTGATTCACAGAGTGACTTACACTATTACAGCAGAAACCAAGCTATGATTTAGCTGTTTTTTGGCTGCTAGAACCGTTCTCGAACGTTTCTAGAACTACCGAGCTTTTGCAAAAAGCTCGAGTTCTAGTTCGATCTAGAACATGCCCCAAAATCACTCGAGCCGCGAACTGGAGAACCACGAACCACGAACCGCGCTCAACTCTAATCATAAGTGCTTACACTCTATGGGAGAGACTTACCTAGTGACTCTGGAGATAGAAAATGACTCTGCTGTAAAAACAGTGCTTTGTGGGGATTCACTGGTCTGTGATGTCCCAGGTACTGACCACCACTGTACAAAGTGTGATAATCCACTAGATGTCAGAGTTGCAAGGTATTTTAGGGAGGCCCATGGAACAATTAAAAAAATATGTTAGCCATCTCTGATGCTTCGGCAATGTGAGAAAAGATGTCTGGCAACTTTTTTTAACCGAGAACCTAATCTCAAAGTGGTCAGATTCGTGTGAAACAAAAAATGTCAGAAAATTCAACTTAATTTTTTACTAACTGATCCGCTCATTTCATCTCGGCACACATAGACTTCAATGGAGTAATACTGTACCTCTGTATTCCTTTAATTTCTCATAGAAGAATATGGACCTTTTTCATATTCAATAGGTCAAAAATAATTATGGCAAGTCCTTTGGGTGGTAGTGCTAAAAAGGAATCTTCTCCTGGAAGAAATGGTTGTAGGGAAATGTGAGCACCACATCAAATACCTACAGCTCTGTAGAACTAACTTTTTGTTTTTGCATTCCAGTGCAAAATTGGCCAAAGTCACCATTCACACCATAAATGCGGTGCGGACCGATCAACAAAAGGAATCATATCTCCAAAAATCCTTATTTCTTCAAGCAAACTTTCCATCTGCATGATTGTTTATGAGTGCAGTGGTTTTGATCCTTGGTAAATATGCAGAACGCCTTTTCTTTTGCACCTACGTGAGTAAAAGAAAAAATTGGCTGAACTCTAGTCTAGACTCCCACACCTACATTTCTATAGAGACGATCCAACGACCGGCAATGTTTAAGGTAAAGCTGAGAATTTTGCCAAGTTACATTCCGCCTATTGCAATTAATTCAATGTTCCATGTGAAGGACTAATTAAAATGCCACGTTAAAGGAAAGAAAAGCAGGGTGTGCGGATCCTCTCATATACCATTTCAAGATGTTTACAGAACCGTACCTTTTATAACGAGTGCCAAGGAAAAAACAAACACATTGTACATTAATTGGTTGTCTTTCAGTCCAAACCATCTGTCTTTGTGATGTAATGAAAGCCGACAGACTTCTTCCTCTGTGCTCGATAAAGAAAATTGGGGAACTGTAACTCACCTGTCTCAACATCTAAACTCCTTTACAAGCAGCTTTAAAAATAAATGCTTTATTTAGAATCATAGAATAGTAATGATGAAAGGGACCTCAAGGGCAAATGAGTCATATTTGGGACCTCAAGGGCCATTGAGTACAACTTTTGGACCTCAGGAGCCATCGAGTCCAACTTTGGGACCTCAAGGGCCATTGAGTCCAACTTTGTGACCTCAAGAGCCATCGAGTCCAACTTTTAAACCTTAAGGGTCATCGCATCCAACTTTGTGACCTCAAGGGTCATTGAGTCCAACTTTCAAACCTCAAGGGCCATCGAGTTCAACTTTGAGACCTCAAGGGCTATAGAGTCCAATTTTGTGATCTCATTGGCTATCAAGTCCAACTTTGGGACCTCATGGGCCATCGAGTCGAACTTTGCAACCTCAAGGGTCATCATGTCCAACTTTGCGACCTCAAGGGCCATTGAGACCAGCATTGGGACCTCAAGAGCTATTGAGTCCAACTTTGCGACCTCAAGGGCTATTGAGCTCAACTTTGTGAACTCAAGGGCTATTGAGACCAACTTTGCGACCTCAAGGGCCATCGATTCCAACATTGGGGCCTTAAGAACTATTGAGTCCAACCTTGCGACCTCAAGGGCTATCTACTCCAACTTTGGGACCTTAAGGGTCATCGAGTTCAACTTTGGGACCTCAACGGCAATCAGGTGCAAATTTGTGACCTCAAGGGCCATCCACTCCAGCATTGCGACCTCTACGGCCATTGATTCCAGCATTGGGACCTCAAGAGCTATGGACTCAAACTTTGGAACCTCAAGGGCCATTGAGTCCAACTATGTGACTTCCTTTGCCATCGAGTTCAACTTTGCGACCTTAAGGGCAATCACGTGCAACTTTGGGACCTCAAGGGCCATTGACTCCAACTTTGCTGCACTCAAAACTAATTTTTTGAAAGATATATTTTTGCAGGCCAAAATTTTTAAATATTAAATGTATATTTTTAAATATTATATATATATATATATATATATATATATATATATATATATATTTTTTTTTTTTTTTGGCGGGGGGAGAAAAATGGTACAGTTTGAGTTTTCATTCATAAATTGTATTCTTTGAGGGTGAAAAAAAAGCAACAAAATTATACAAATATATGTATCAGGATTTAGATACAAGTGTAACGAGAGTCGCAGATGTCTTTGTTATGTGCAGATTGGATAGTGCTGATATTTTGGTGAAATGATGCTTATTTCATAACAGTGTTTAGCTGGAATCCCAGGGCGGCTAGCAGCTTAAACACGCCATGTGAAGAAATCAATAGATGGCTTGATGCCAGGTTATGCTACGTTATTCCTATGGGATAAGTTTATCTGATGAGAAAAGTCAGTGCACGGTAGCCCTCGAACACACGTCGAGCACTGTCTAAAATCTCACACTTCTTACTGCAGTGATTCTTAAGATAGAGCAATGTGTTATAACACTGACAGATTCACAGTAATCTGCCTGACCATTGGCTCTATACAGGGCTGTACTAGCTGTGTGGGTACTATTAGGGGGCTCAGTGCATTAGGGGTTCTGATTTTTTTTCTGTATATTATAGCTATATATGTTTCTTTCTCCACTTATGAGCCACTTCTTCCCATTCTATCTGCTTCTTGAACTCAAAATTCTCGGTGAAAAAATAAAAAATCAATAAATCAATCAATTTATTGGGAATAAATAAAGGGAACCTGTCACCAGTTTTTCACAACATAAACAATAGTCACCTTTAACTGCTCTTTTATCACAGTCCATCAAACCGTATATAAGCCACTAACTCCCCCTGCATAATCAAAAAATATATATTTTGTTTGTCTACCATGCTATATATTAATCAATACGGTGTGGACTCTTTTTTCCCATCTGAGAGCAGCATGATGTAGGGGCAAAACCCCTGATTTCAGGGATGTATCACTTACTGGGCTTCTTCTTGTAGTTTTGATAAAATCACTGTTTTATCAGCTTCAGATCTACTAGTTCTCAGAATGCTGAGCTCTATATAACTGCGCCCACACTACTGATTGGCAAAAAGCTACCAATCAGTGCAGGGGGTGTGGTTATACAAAACTCATGAATATGGAGGACTAAAAGCTTCTTATACTAACAATGTCATTTGTTGCCTATAACAACCAATCACAGCTCCTATTTTTTTGATGACTAACTGTAAAGCGAAGGGTTAAATATTCCCCTCAAAACATAGTCTATAATGTTCCCTGAGTCAAATTCAGTTTCTGTGCAAAATTTTGTGATTGTAAAGGCGACGGTGGGGATTCCTTTAACGGACATACATAATAAGTCACTTTCTGGGCTTCTTGTTGCAGTTTTGATAAAACGCCCTGTTTTAGCTGCAGATCTACCAGTTCTCTGAATACTGAGCTGTGTATAGCCCCACCCATGCCACTGATTGGCAACTTTCTGTGTACACTCTGCATAGACTGCCAATCAGTGGTGTGGGTGGGGTTATACTGAGCTCATATATATGGAGGACTGCATGGCAACAGATTGACTAGTCCTCCAATGATTTTGTCAAAACTGCAGAAAGCAGCCCAGTAAGGGACATATCACTGGGATCAGAGTCTACGACTGCACATCTTGCTGTTCTCAGATTAGATGGCAAAAACATAAGACTAGTACCTTTTAATATAATTTGGATCCCATCATCTACTGTAGGGACTATGCCTATAAATTACTGGCTCAACATAAAATTATTTATATTATTTTAACAAGCTATAGTACCCGACTTTACCTGAGATAGTAACTGTCTCTCTGTCTCTCTCCCACTCTATCTCTGTCTCAGCCTCGGTCTGTCTCTCTGTCTCTCTATCTCTCTGTCTGTCTCTGTCTGTCTCTCTATCTCTTTGTCTGTCTCTGTCTTTTTCCCTGTCTGTCTCTTTCCCTTTCTGTCTATCTCTTTCCCTGTCTGACTATTTATCTCTTTGTCTATCTGAGTCTGTCTCTCTGTGTCTGTGTGTGTGTCTGTCTCTTTCCCTGTCTGTCTCTTTCTCTGTAAGTCTGTCTGTCTCTTTCCCTTTCTGTTTCTTTCGCTGTTTGTCTCTTTCCCTATATGTCTCTGTCTGGCTCTTTTCCTGTCTATCTATTTCCATGTCTTTCTCTGTCTGTCTCCTTCCCTGTTCGCCTCTATCCCTGTCTGTCTGTCTCTTTCCCTGTCTGCCTCTGTCTTTGTCTGTCTCTGTCTGTCTCTTTCTCTGTCTGTCTCTTTCCCTGTCTGTCTCTTTCCATCTGTCTCTTTCCATGTCTATCTGGCTCTGTCTGCCTCTTTCCCTATCTGTCTTTTTCTGTCTGCCTCTTTCCCTGTCTACCTCTGTCTGTCTGTCTATTTCTCTGTCTATCTATTTCCCTGTCTGTCTCTCTCTGTCTGCCACTTTCCCTGTCTGTCTCTGTCTGCCTCTTTCCTTTTCTGTCTCTTTCCCTGTCTGTCTCTTTCCATCTGTCTCTTTCCATGTCTATCTGGCTCTGTCTGCCTCTTTCGCTGTTTGTCTCTTTCTGTCTGCCTCTGTCTGTCTGTCTCTTTCTCTGTCTGTCTGTTTCCCTGTCTGTCTGTCTCTGTCTGCCACTTTCCCTTTCTGTCTCTGCCTGCCTCTCTCCTTGTCTGTCTCTTTCCCTGTCTGTCTCTTTGTCTGTCTTTCCCTGTCTGTCTATCTCTGTCTAGCTCTTTCCCTGTCTGTGTCTGTCTGTCTCTCTCTTTGCCTCTTTCCCTGTCTGTCTGTCTTTGTCTGCCTCTTTCCCAGTATGCTTCTATCTGTGTGTCTCTGTCTGTCTCTTTCTCTGTATGTCTCTTTCCCTGTCTGTCTGACTCTTTCCCTGTCTGTCTCTGTCTGTCTTTGTCTGTCTCTATCTGTCTCTTTCCCTATATGTCTGTCTACTTTTTCCCCTGTCTGTCTCTGACTGTCCTCTTTACCTGTCTGCCTCTATCTGTCTCTGTCTGTCTGTCTCTTTGTCTGTCTTTCCCAGTCTGCCTCTGTCTGTCTGTCTCTTTCTCTATCTGTCTTTATCACTGTCTGTCTATCTCTGTCTGCCTCTTTCCTGGTCTGTCTCTGTCTTTCTCTGTCTGTTTCTCTCTCTGTCTCTTTTCCTGTCTGTCTGCCTCGGTCTGCTTCATTCCCTGTCTGTCTCTGTCTGTCTTGCTCCCTGTCTCTTAACCTGTCTGTCTCTTTGCCTGTCTCTTTCCCTGTTTGTCTGTCTCTGTCTGTCTCTTTCTCTGTCTGTGTCGTTCCCTGTCTGCCTCAGTCTGCCTCTTTCTCTGTCTGTCTGTCTCTGTCTGCCTCTTTCCCTGTCTGTCTCTCTTTCTGTCTCTGTCTGTTTCTATCCATCTCTCCACAGAAATCTTATTACCTCATACATAAGCTTCTTATACTAACAATGTCCTTTGTTAACTATAGCAACCAATCACAGTTCTATTAATGACTGGTAGCTCCCAACTCCATTGACTTTAATGTAAGCAGGTTTTTTGGTGAAAACTGTAAAGCATGAGGTTACATTTTCCCCTCAAAACATAGTCTATGATGTTCTCTTAGTCAAATGCGGTCTCTGTGCAAAATTTCGTGATTGTAAATGCGACAGTGCGGATTCCTTTACCTGACATACATATGAGTCGACCATCAGGGTTTTCGATAGGGGGGTACTCTGGCGCCGGGACTACGTATACTTTACTCTCGATGAGGTTATCACAGGTGGTCAGTCCCAGCTTCATGCCCTGGGCGCTCACTCTGTGGCTGTGGAATGGAGTACAGGGATGATTTGGGGAAAGTACGTGACGCCACCTGTGGTGTCTGGTAAGCGGGATATACCAATGCTGCCCACAGCCGACCTCAGAGGCGATGGTGATGGCAGCTTAAGATCTTTCAGCTCCCCACAGGTGGAGCTATTTTACCTCAGGGCGGCGGGTCGCTGCCCAGGAGGGAAGCGACCGAGCGGTGATGGCTGCCTTCTTCTCTGACATCGCAGGGTCCTATCGAATGGCGGAGAGACGACACACCGAGTCCACATCAGTTCAAACAAGTACTTTTTACTAGCATTTGGTTTGTTTCCAAAAGTTCACAGCAGAAACAGTTCGGTTACCAGAAGGCCAATGGTCACAAGTTTCGAAGGAGATTTAATGACAGAGTCTCTCTCTGAGGTAGCCTTTCCTTGTCTCTTTCTCGGTCTCTGCTCTGATGGCTCTGTGACTCCCTCTTTAACCCACTCGTTAGTCTCGTCACTGGTTTTCCCAGGGGTCTGATGCTGCACGGTTTCTTTATCTATCCCGCAACAGCGTCGTGAACTCGGCTTGGGGTTAGTAGTCAGACTCTTGATGGGTACCGGGACTCCTCTTATTTAAGATCCCAGGTTAACGGTCAATGGTTTGGGAATAAACCTGACAAACCTCCTCAGTCCCGTTATACCGGTGTTGACCTGGACTCTTCAGCCAGCTCTCGCCAGACCTAAAGCGTCCCCTTTCTGTCTGGGTTAACCCTTTTCCTGTGTCTTTCCTTTCTTTTGGGGTACCCTCGCTCAGGACGTCGGGCCTATGTTATTTCTAGCCCTTCTTTCAGTCATCAATTTACTCTTGTCTCTTCTTGTCACTCCTTACTGACTGACTGTCACTCAGTCGTCCTGTCAATCACGTCGCATCTCATGCTCAGCTAGGCTCCACCCCCTTTGGACCTACTATATAAACAGTCCCAGGAATATGAAGGTAGGGGCTGCTGAGTCAATGTTACTCAATCTAATATAAGACTCTGCAAATTTCCTCTTTCTTTCACCTGTGACCAAAGGGCACTGCACCTTGATGTTAAGGTGCTGTATTCCCCTGTAGCGCCTAACCACAGGGGCGCCACACATACATACACAAATACATACACACATACATACATACATGCATACACACATACATACACACATACATACACACATACATACACACATACACACACATACATACACACACACATAAATACATACACAAATACATACACACATACATACACACATACATACACACACATACATATACACATACATGCATACATACACACATACATACACACATACACACATACACACACTCATACATACACACATACATATACCCAAACATACATACATACTGTACATACATACATACACACATACATACACACATACATACATGCATAAACACATACATACACACATACATATACACATACATACACATACACACACATACATACACAAACACATACATACATACACAAATACATACATACACACATACATACACACATACATACACTCATACATACACACATACATATACCCAAACATACACATACTGTATATACATACATACACACATACATACACACATACATACATGCATACACACACATACACACACACACACACACATAGTCTATGACGTTAACTGAGTCAAATGCGGTTTCTGTGCAAAACTTTGTGATTGTACATGTGACGGTGTGGATTCCTTTAGCGGACATACATACATACACACATACATACACAGATACATACATACATACACACATACATACACACATACACACATACATATACACATACAGTTAGGTCCAGAAATATTTGGACAGTGACACAATTTTCGCAAGTTGGGCTCTGCATGCCACCACATTGGATTAGAAATGAAACCTCTACAACAGAATTCAAGTGCAGATTGTAACGTTTAATTTGAAGGTTTGAACAAAAATATCTGATAGAAATTGTAAGAATTGTACACATTTCTTTACAAACACTCCACATTTTAGGAGGTCAAAAGAAATTGCACAAATAAACCAAGCCCAAACAAAATATTTTTATTTTCAATATTTTGTTGCGAATCCTTTGGAGGCAATCACTGCCTTAAGTCTGGAACCCATGGACATCACCAAACGCTGGGTTTCCTCCTTCTTAATGCTTTGCCAGGCCTTTACAGCCGCAGCCTTCAGGTCTTGCTTGTTTGTGGGTCTTTCCGTCTTAAGTCTGGATTTGAGCAAGTGAAATGCATGCTCAATTGGGTTAAGATCTGGTGATTGACTTGGCCATTGCAGAATGTTCCACTTTTTTGCACTCATGAACTCCTGGGTAGCTTTGGCTGTATGCTTGGGGTCATTGTCCATCTGTACTATGAAGCGCCGTCCGATCAACTTTGCGGCATTTGGCTGAATCTGGGCTGAAAGTATATCCCGGTACACTTCAGAATTCATCCGGCTACTCTTGTCTGCTGTTATGTCATCAATAAACACAAGTGACCCAGTGCCATTGAAAGCCATGCATGCCCATGCCATCACGTTGCCTCCACCATGTTTTACAGAGGATGTGGTGTGCCTTGGATCATGTTCTGTTCCCTTTCTTCTCCAAACTTTTACCTTCCCATCATTCTGGTACAGGTTGATCTTTGTCTCATCTGTCCATAGAATACTTTTCCAGAACTGAGCTGGCTTCATGAGGTGTTTTTCAGCAAATTTAACTCTGGCCTGTCTATTTTTGGAATTGATGAATGGTTTGCATCTAGATGTGAACCCTTTGTATTTACTTTCATGGAGTCTTCTCATTACTGTTGACTTAGAGACAGATACGCCTACTTCACTGAGAGTGTTCTGGACTTCAGTTGATGTTGTGAACGGGTTCTTCTTCACCAAAGAAAGTATGCGGCGATCATCCACCACTGTTGTCATCCGTGGACTCCCAGGCCTTTTTGAGTTCCAAAGCTCACCAGTCAATTCCTTTTTTCTCAGGATGTACCCGACTGTTGATTTTGCTACTCCAAGCATGTCTGCTATCTCTCTGATGGATTTTTTCTTTTTTTTCAGCCTTAGGATGTTCTGCTTCACCTCAATTGAGAGTTCCTTAGACCGCATGTTGTCTGGTCACAGCAACAGCTTCCAAATGCAAAACCACACACCTGTAATCAACCCCAGACCTTTTAACTACTTCATTGATTACAGGTTAACGAGGGAGACGCCTTCAGAGTTAATTGCAGCCCTTAGAGTCCCTTGTCCAATTGCTTTTGGTCCCTTGAAAAAGAGGAGGCTATGCATTACAGAGCTATGATTCCTAAACCCTTTCTCCGATTTGGATGTGAAAACTCTCATATTGCAGCTGGGAGTGTGCACTTTCAGCCCATATTATATATATAATTGTATTTCTGAACATGTTTTTGTAAGCAGCTAAAATAACAAAACTTGTGTCACTGTCCAAATATTTCTGGACCTAACTGTACATACACGCATACATATACAAACATAGATAGAAACATACATATACACACACACATACAGACATACATACACACATACATACACACATACACACATGCATATACACATACATGCATACACACATACTGTACATACATACACACATACATACACACATACATACATGAATACATACATAAACACATACATACACACAAACTTACCCACATACATACATACATACATACAGTACAGACCAAAAGTTTGGACAAACCTTCCCATCTGTACAACAACTATTAAGAGGAGACTTTGTGCAGCTGGCCTTCATGATAATATAGCTGCTAAGATAAGTTTATCCGAGTCACCAGCCTCAGAAATAGCAGGTTAACAGCAGCTCACATTAGAGACCAGGTCAATGCCACACAGAGTTCTAGCAACAGACACATCTCTAGAACAACTGTTAAGAGGAGACTTTGTGCAGCAGCCTTCATGGTAAAATAGCTGCTAGGAAACCACTGCTAAGGACAGGCAACAAGCAGAAGAGACTTGTTCGGGCTAAAGAACACAAGGAATGGACATTAGACCAGTGGAAATCTGTGCTTTGGTCTGATGAGTCCAAATTTGAGATTTTTGGATCCAACTATGACGCCCTGGGCAAGCCAGGGGTCACAGGTCATCACACCACCACACCCTACACCCCAGTTAGGAACACCCAAGCTACCAAAATCCTTGTTGCCTTCCTCCAGGGGCTGATGTTCACACCAGGGGGTGGGCCAGGCGGTTGGCTCCGCCCACCGAGGAGTTCACAGCCCTGGAGGCGGGAAGAACCAGGCAGTCAAGTGAGGGAAGTGAAAGTGAGAGGAAGCAAGATAGAGTTTGGAGGAGGAAGTGGAAGGAGTGGAAGTTGAAGCCAGACTAGAGACTGAGGAGGAGTAAACAGTGGAGTGAGGAAAGTGAAGTAAAGTGGAAGGAAGGAGTAGTGAAGCTAAAGAGAGAAGCTGAAGTGACAGTAGTAAAGCCTGAAGTTGGTCCGGCTGTGTGCCCGGACAGTGACAGCAAGGTCAGCAGACGGCGGTGATAGTCCCGAGGGGTGACTGCTCAGAGGTTGCTGGAAGGACCGCGGACGGGTAGTGGCCCGGCGGTCTGGAGCAGTATACGAAGAACAGTCAGCACCAGGGCAGGGGCCTTTCGGATCCCGGCAAGGCTAGGAGTCGCCATAATTTGCCAAATCCGTCAGTGAAGGGGACGTCTGTCTCCAAACAACCAAGTCCCGATTGAAGGCAACAGTCCGACCGTTACAGAGAGACACCGCCACCGCCAGGGCACCAGTTTCTCAGGGCCAGCGCCTGCGTGCAAAGTAGGGCTCCTCCGGCCCATATCCAAGCCGGGGAGCGGGTTACCGGTGGGAACCCATCGCAACCATCATCAACTTAGGTGCAGGACAGAGGGACCGTCACCGTCACCTACTGGGGAAAGCAAGTGCAGCCGTCCGTGGGAACCGTCTTTCCAGCCGTGTGTTTTACCGAAAACTGTGTCAATGTCTCAGGCTGAGTGAGTACCACAGTGCCGCAAGGCACAGCGCTGTCCCCGCGTCCCTGCGCCCACCAAGCCCTGCATCACCCACTTAATCACTGGGCCCCGGGATCACCAACCCCTACCCACGGAGGGGCAACACAACAACTGGCTGCTCCATACCATCCTTCCCGGGATCCCCATACAGAGCAGCGGTGGTGTCAACAAATCACCACAACCGTGGGTGGCGTCATGGACAATAACCAATCCCCACACCCAAAATCCCCTTTCACTCACGGGCGAGGAGCGCCGCTAGAGTCCCCGGGATCCGGCCCATCGCTCGAGCCACCGAGCAGCAGCAGGCCGCAGCAGCCGCGGCAGCCGGACCCGAGCAGCAGTGGGAGAGCGCGGCGTCCCCTCCTCCGCCCGCGACAACTTGGCGTCACGAACAGGATCTTACCGCTCTGCCGTTGGGTAGAGGTGCGCCTTGTAACCGCCGGAGGTATCCGGCCGGAAAATTTCAGAAGCCGCCATCTTTGGCGCGAAAAGTTCCCGCTCGAGCGTCTTCTCGAGTAACAGAGGCGCGAAGGCCAAAACCCCGCCCCAATAGAGGAGGGGCCGGAAAGAAGCTAAGAGGGACGCAATGGCGGCTGGCTGCATGTGAACGCAGCTATAAAAGCAGAGACGCCAGGACTCTGCAGCAATACTGGGTTCCTGGAAGGCACGATTGCCAAGATGTACAACCCAACTCCCAACGAGGAAGCCCCCGCGCCCGGGACGGCGACGTGGTTGAGGGACCGGACCGTCCCGCTGAGTAATCGTCTGCAGGCCCGAATGCAACTCCTCCTGGAGGAGTGGGAGACCGACATGGCGGATGTGATGGCTGCTATGTGGAGACGTGAGGTAGAAGAGGATTTGGAGGAGCGGGTAAGCGACCCATGCCCCTGTATTCCCGAGGGATCGGCCATTGGAGCTGAGGGGCCCGGCCGGCTTCCGCTCACCCTGCCTCTCTCCCCGCTACCCGTGATAGCTGCTGCCGCTCCGCCATTAGGCCTGCTACCTGCCCAACCGGTAGCGATACCGTGCCCAGCCGCTCCGGCGGACCAGCTGACTGCAGACGTCCAGGACGGCCCTGAAGTGCATCAAGGGGAACCGCTAGGACCGCGGCCCCTTAACAGCATGGTGCCAGAAGTCCCGGCAGTGGCCGTGCCAGACCCTGAGCCTGGAACCGTGGCCTGGATGAAGGCCCGGGTGATGCAATTCCACCAGCGTCAGCAGGATCAGATCTTCCGGATGATGGAGCAGTGGACTAACAAGGTGGAGGAGCTGATTACAACTACCCCGATGTACAGAGGGGAAATGGATGTAGCAGAGTCGACTGGTGACCCACGTCCCTATGTCCTACCAGGACCGGCCGCTGCGTCTGAGGGGCCCGGCCTAGTCTCGGCCTATGCATCACCCTTGCCGTTACTTATGGGGCGCCTCAGTGTAAACTCGCCTGATCTGCTGCTCCGTGCTACCGCAGAAGGGTCTGAAATGCTGGATGCTGAAGGCCAGGAGGCTGCGACAGCTGGCGGCAACCCGCCTGACGCAGGAACAAGAGATGGCGACTCCTGCCCCAGCCCCGGGTCCGCTGTTGAGTTGGAAGAGGCAATAGAGCGTGCACGTTATGTTGGAGGTCCAATGGTCTTCCACACCCCGCGTACCAGTGGAAATGGGTACCGGGTGCCCCTGTCACAGCAGGCATGTCAGTGCATGTTTGATATGCTGGTGGAGGGTGATGGATCCGATCTAGCTGAATACTCAGAGTAAGGGCAGCGAATGCCCGCCGCAGCAGTCCCCGTTGGGACCACCAGTCTGAGTATGTTTACAAGTTTGTTTGAAAGTTGGAAAATGATAAAAGAAAATGATTACCGGAGCTTTACCTGATTTCCCGTGATTGAGGAAACTGGCCGTTGCCGTGGGGACCGTTTGAAAAAGTTTTGCATGGAGAACTTTCCATGGACAAGCCCGTGAACTTGCAGGGCAACCACAAACGTTAGTGGCTTGTAAATAAGTTGTTTTACCGTTACCGTTTCCGCAGTTGCCGCCTCCGGAGAGGCAGGTTGGAGGGAGGGCCCTCAGCAGAGCAGGCTTGGGCCCAGCCACCACAGGAACCGGTGGCTACCCTCTTGAGGGGAAGGACAGATCCCGCTCGGGTAACTTGTGCTGGACTTGGGTCAAGGGGTGCTGCCTGGGTATTAGGGGCAGCATCAGGGCCAGGTTGCTTGGGTGGGAGAGAGCAGAGACCGTAACCGTAAACCGTTTTGCAACGTTTAAGAAATGTGCCTCCCGTTGTGGGATGATGTTATGATTTATATGTTACCGTTTACCTTTTTATATATTTTACAGAAAATAAAACCGGTGTTGGACGGGCAGCCCGCGGACGGTCTGCATTTTGCTAAGGGGGAATGTGACGCCCTGGGCAAGCCAGGGGTCACAGGTCATCACACCACCACACCCTACACCCCAGTTAGGAACACCCAAGCTACCAAAATCCTTGTTGCCTTCCTCCAGGGGCTGATGTTCACACCAGGGGGTGGGCCAGGCGGTTGGCTCCGCCCACCGAGGAGTTCACAGCCCTGGAGGCGGGAAGAACCAGGCAGTCAAGTGAGGGAAGTGAAAGTGAGAGGAAGCAAGATAGAGTTTGGAGGAGGAAGTGGAAGGAGTGGAAGTTGAAGCCAGACTAGAGTCTGAGGAGGAGTAAACAGTGGAGTGAGGAAAGTAAAGTAAAGTGGAAGGAAGGAGTAGTGAAGCTAAAGAGAGAAGCTGAAGTGACAGTAGTAAATCCTGAAGTTGGTCCGGCTGTGTGCCCGGACAGTGACAGCAAGGTCAGCAGACGGCGGTGATAGTCCGCAGGGGTGACTGCTCGGAGGTTGCTGGAAGGACCGCGGACGGGTAGTGGCCCGGCGGTCTGGAGCAGTATATGAAGAACAGTCAGCACCAGGGCAGGGGCCTTTCGGATCCCGGCAAGGCTAGGAGTCGCCATAATTTGCCAAATCCGTCAGTGAAGGGGATGTCTGTCTCCAAACAACCAAGTCCTGATTGAAGGCAACAGTCCGACCGTTACAGAGAGACACCGCCACCGCCAGGGCACCAGTTTCTCAGGGCCAGTGCCTGCGTGCAAAGTAGGGCTCCTCCGGCCCATATCCAAGCCGGGGAGTGGGTTACCGGTGGGAACCCATCGCAACCATCATCAACTTAGGTGCAGGACAGAGGGACCGTCACCGTCACCTACTGGGGAAAGCAAGTGCAGCCGTCCGTGGGAACCGTCTTTCCAGCCGTGTGTTTTACCAAAAACTGTGTCAATGTCTCAGGCTGAGTGAGTATCACAGTGCCGCAAGGCACAGCGCTGCCCCTGCGTCCCTGCGCCCACCAAGCCCTGCATCACCCACTTAATCACTGGGCCCCGGGATCACCAACCCCTACCCACGGAGGGGCAACACAACAACTGGCTTCTCCATACCATCCTTCCCGGGATCCCCATACAGAGCAGCGGTGGTGTCAACAAATCACCACAACCGTGGGTGGCGTCACGGACAATAACCAATCCCCACACCCAAAATCCCCTTTCACTCACGGGCGAGGAGCGCCGCTAGAGTCCCCGGGATCCGGCCCATCGCTTGAGCCACCGAGAAGCAGCAGGCCGCAGCAGCCGTGGCAGCCGGACCCGAGCAGCAGTGGGAGAGCGCGGCGTCCCCTCCTCCGCCCGCGATACAACCACCGTGTCTTTGTAGAAAAGGTGAACGTATGGACTCTACATGGCTGGTTCCCACCGTGAAGCATGGAGGAGGAGGTGTGATGTGTGGGGGTGCTTTGCTGGTGACACTGTTGGGGATTTATTCAAAATTGAAGGCATACTAAACCAGCATGGCTACCACAGCATCTTGCAGCGGCATGCTATTCCATCCGGTTTGCGTTTAATTGGACCATCATTTATTTTTCAACAGGACAATGACCCCAAGCACACCTCCAGGCTGTGTGAGGGCTATTTGACTAAGAAGGAGAGTGATGGGGTGCTACGCCAGATGACCTGGCCTCCATAGTCACCAGACCTGAACCCAATCGAGATGGTTTGGGGTGAGCTGGACCGCAGAGTGAAGGCAAAAGGGCCAACAAGTGCTAAGCATCTCTGGGAACTCCTTCAAGACTGTTGGAAAACCATTTCCGGTGAACTACCTCTTGAAGATCATCAAGAGAATGCCAAGAGTGTGCAATGCAGTAATCAAAGCAAAATGTGGCTACTTTGAAGAACCTAGAATATAGGACATATGTTCAGTTGTTTCACACTTTTTTAAGTATTTCATTCCACATGTGTTAA